>NW_015166430.1:902836-957384 GCF_001447785.1 Gekko japonicus | reverse complement strand
CTTTACCTGAAACTGCAAGTTTTTTCCATAGCCATCTATTTTCACATAACTGACTTTGGAGGTATTGCTGTACAGATATCTGAACTCTATCTTCCATTCTGCTGGAGGCAAATCTATTGCTGCAAGTGATCTGTGTTTCTTCCTTTCAGTAACTGAATGAAAGAAGCGCAGATGGAACCATAAGGCTGTTGAAGAGTGTGTTTGGCCTGTGTTCTGTGGGTGAACACACTTGACGTTGGAGCAGGGGTGATGGTGATGAAGTATTCCTGTCACATTCAGTATAAACATACCTTGTGAAAATTTCTTTTGCGAGTTCATTGTGGATAAGGACCAAACTGCACATTAGGTGGAAAATCTATGATCTGGTCCCCTGACGTTTTTCTTTAACATTAAAAAGCAGGTGCTGAGCAGCCCTTTGCCTGGTGCTATGACCTTGCTCTGATATACCACTGAGAGCTGATATTTGCCATGGTAAAGGAGAATGTCAGATAAATACAGACACAGCTGGGGGGGGCATTTCTGTGATGCAAGTGGGAAAGGAAGGAGAGAGTGCTTCTTTTTAATGTTAAAGAACAGGACCAGAGATCCAAGCACAAACTTCCTATGTAAGATGTAGTTTGGACCACAGCTTGACCTGAGGAACACCTAGCTGTTACACAGGGTGCTGATTTAACTAATGGTAGTGACAACCCAAACACTCCATGTTCACATTTCCCCCCCAAGTAAACTGCCTGGAGCATGAGAGGAGGACAAGGGGCAGGACTGAGCCAGCAATTGTTCATGCAAGCAGCAAAGCTGAACTTGCACCACAGGTGGAGAACTCATGGTGACTGTATGTCTGTCTTCAGCTTGTAAGGCTCCTTCCTTGTACATGCATCTGATAAAGGATCCTGGGAGTCTGGTAATTTTGCATGTCCAGTTGTAATTACACCGTAGAACAGCTATCAATTGGAAGATATCTATGCATTAAAGAAAGTCCAACTGGTTCCCCCACATGCACACATTTCTGTTGTTTGAACTCAAAGGCAGTTGAAAACAAGCATTGTGGGTTTTTTCTTCCTGAGTGAGCATCATATAAACAACTGTGGATTCCACTGTGGTATGGATATCCAAAGTTTAGTCCTTTTTTTTTTTTGTCCAATGCCAGGGTCTTGATGTGTAAAGAAAAAGTTTGATAGATTTTAATGTTGTAAAGAGCAACCTGGCAGCACTGACCCATGTGTCTCACTAAAGCATAGCACAACAATAATACAATTCTAGTATGACCTAAGTTTGCTGAGTGAAGGATAAAGAAATGAAAGTAATTTTGAGTAAATGGAAATTTTTGCTGGTCAAGAGGCTAGTTGTATACAGCTTCAAGACACCATGTCGCTGGTATGGCTCAGAAGTGGATTGATCGAAAGTGTTCTAGTAACCTGTATGTCCTTGGAGGTGGGGACTTCTCAAAATGCCTGTTACGATGACTTAAAGCACTTACCAGTGTTGGGGAAACTTTTAAACCTCCACTTGTGTCAAAACATGAAACAAAAAATAAAATCTGATTTTTTTCCATCTCTTGGTTTGAGTCTTTCTATATTCTTCTACTAACCCCTATAACTGGAAGTTACTGTATTGCAGTGACTTCAGTCTGATATAGTTATTCCTGTAGAGCATAACTGATATGCAAAATGAGCATATGCTTATTTGAGATTTAGCATATGAAGAGTAGTGGTTAGAGTGGACTAGGAGTGGGAAGAACTGGGTTCAAATCCTCACTCAGCCACAAAGCTTACTGGATGACCTTGGGCCTGTTATTTGTGTTCTCCTACTTTACCGGGTTGTTGTAAGGCTAAAATGGCAGAGGGAAGAACCACGTACACTGCCTCATGCTCCTTGCAGGAAGAATGGGATAAAAATTAAATGGATACCAAGAACTTCCTGTTGGATTTAATGACTATCAGGTAAGTGTGGGCTTCAGTTTGAGCCTTAGACCTTCATTTGATTATAACAGCGGGGGGGGGGGGGGGGGGCTGAGGGTCCAGAAAGATACTTGGAATGTGCAGCAAAGTATGTGGAACAACACATTGGAACTAGATGACTATCACCTGTCTTACAAATCTGATGAAGGGAGCTTTGACTCTCAAAAGCTTATATCCTGACAATCTTGTTGATCTCTAAGGTGCTGCTGGACTTGAATCTAACTGTCTTGCTGTGCAATGTATCAGGACATCTTTGTGGAGTCAAGATGGCAGATATATTAACATTGCAAGCAGATTAGAGAGTCCCAATGCAAAACAAACGGTGGTGTAATCAATGCTCCCTCTAAGCTGTGGAGTCTTGTGAGCAAAAATTCTACTTTGTGAGCTACTGGCATTAAAGTTGTGAGCGAGCAATTTGGCTACTGCATCAATTAGTTTGCTCTGGAGCCATCCTTCCTGAGCCAAGACAAAAATGTGTGAGCCAGAGGCTAAAAAACTGTGAGCTAGCTCACACTAACTCAGCTTAGAGGGAACACTGGGTGTAATACATTTTGACCAGGCTATGCTGCATGTGTCAGTGTAATAATTTACATGTGTAAATGGGTTTTCATCGATCAAACACAAATATAATTTCCATATCACAATATGCTTTTCAGTTGACATATTAATTTTCCAAGTACACAGCAATCAAGTGAACCACACTGATATACTCTAATAGCAAAGTTGGCCAATCTTTGGATACTTAAATCCAGTAACTGGAACTGTGAATAAGCAAAACAGATCTTTCTACAAACCTGAAAAGGGCTCCAAGTTTGCAGAAAAATGTGAAATTCAATTGCTTTCTAGACTTACCTCAGCCCTCCCTTCATACAAATGATAATAGGTCTAGCTAGAGACAATAGGGGGGTCTAGTATGTTTGTGAACATTTTATTTTAAATAAATACTTTATAACTTTTGATGCTGGTAGTGGTTCTCTGTACCTCATAGACCTCCACCATCTTGAACATGCTATTCTAAGAGGAATGCCAGGGGGGAGGCAGGCAGTTGGCAAGTGGCTATTCCTTCAAGGGCGCACAAGGCAGTAAATTGTCCCCATGGTGACCAGGTGCTGGGCAGCAGGAGACACAGAGGCAAGGCCTCAGAACTTGGAAGGGAAGCTGGGAGTCCTGACCAGTGTTCTCTCTAAGCTTAGTTAGTGCAAGCTAGCTCACTGTTTTTTAGCTTCCAGCTCACACATTTTTGTCTTAGCTCAGGAAGGATGGTTCCAGAGCAAACTAATTTGTGCAGTAACCAAATGGCTCGCTCACAGCTTTAATGCCAGTAGCTCACAAAGTAGAATTTTTGCTCACAAGACTCCACAGCTTAGAGGACACATTGATCCTGACCCTCCCAGTGGGCAATTCCTACAAAGGTCAGGTGGTGATGGCAGGTTACCAGAGAGAGAGAGAAAAGCTTCTCCAGGTGTTGGAAAAATCTTGGAGGGTGGGGTAGAATAAGGCCTGCAGACCAGAGCAGGCCCGGTCCACCACACAAGGTATAAGCTTTCATGTACATGCACACTACTTCAGATACAATGAAATGGAAATTACCAGTCCATACATATAGGTAGAGAGTGAATAGTAAATCCGCATACAGCATAATGAAGATGTTTAACAGGTTCAAGGACCAAACAGGAAGAACAAACTTAATTTATATGGTTACCATTTGTTTGGGTTTAATTCTGGGGGGAAACATAGTGAAGGAAATAAATATGTCAAAACTGGAGATTGATGGTCAGATGTATCCTTAATTGTGGAAAGCTGAGAGTAATTAACTGAGATTCTGCCATTACGCTCCATCTGTTTCCTCTCAAGCACAGAGGCGACCTTACAGCTTCTTCTTCTATGAAGTGGGGTGATTGGCTGTGTAGAGTTATCTCCCCTGTCCCCAGACCAGAGAAATACATTCCAATATACCATTCCAAATTACATTACATTCTACTATTCATTATGTTACCTTATAATCTACTAGTCTATTATTCCAAATAATAAATAAAATGAAACAAAGAGGATGTATGGCCCTTCTGGGGGTTTGGTGGGAATACAGATGTAAGGGCTGAATGAGGTTCGCATATATAGTGTGTGATAAGAAACCAATACAGGGTTGCCACTTTCTGGAAAGTCAGGGAAGGGGAAATTGTGATTAAAATATATTCAAGAAGTGGATTTTTGACCTGCTGTTGCAAGAGCTTGATCTGTTTTTGTGGCAACTGGAATAGAAAAGTAGCAGAATACAAGTAAAACTTAATGATGCCCTTTCCTAGCTCCACCTTTTTCTCAGCTCCACCCCCAGCAACCAGACTAATGTGTTTGTTAAGTTCTGACCCTGCACGATTTCCAAGGTCTGCCTGTAGCATTTGCAAAGCAAGGCTAGTTTAAACATTTAGCAATATACAAACTTTAAATATCTAACTATTTTCATCCCTACCTGCTAGTACTGCATCTATCTTACATATAAAGATAAGCATGTTTTTGGGTCATGCTTGTGTATGGAATGGATGTTTTGTCTCCTGCTAAACCCAGCACAGAGTTGCAAATGAGTTTTGCTGCTGTTGGATTTCACAGACAACTAGCACTTTCTACTCTGCACCATGCAAAGTAAATTTTGCACATGTGATTGCTTGTTCCTGTTGGAGTTTACAGAGTACCAGCTCTCTCACCCTCTTTCCTGAGTTCTCCTGTTAAGTATGCAACTCAACAACGTTGTAAGTAACAAGTGAATCAGCTTTATTAAAAACGAAAACTTCCAAGATCACACAAGACACAACAGAAACAGTGGAGCCTAGCTCCCTTTTAAACAATCCCGGGCTGGTGTAGCCACGCCCTCACATAGTTAAGGTCCAATCATAATCCAGATATAACATCCAATAAACATAATTCCCTCCAGCACAGTTCTCTTACACTTGATTGGTCACAGATAATACTTCAGCCAATGGTATTGTTACAGATTAGAATCCTGGCTGAGGTTCAAGCTTAACATGTATTTAGATACGGTGAAGACACAACATCTCCAATGCATAAAGGTTGCAAATGAGGGTTGTCTGCTTCTCTAGATTGCAGAAACTCCACCTCCTTTCTTGTTGCTGATCTGCTCATTATACTTTCTAGAACCAGAAAGTGAAAGTGAAACTTTCCCAGCTTTGGAAAGTTCCTACTTGCCAGAAAACAAATGTGCTAACATCTTGGTGTCCAGCAGGTGATTCTGTGTACGGTTGTATCTGAAACCACATTTTGAAGATGGCTTCTAAGAGGACAGTTTTTAATATGCAGTAGCTGGATTTCAAACTTCATCCTGACTTCGTTCCATGGCTATCACCAGTTGCTGGAGACAAATGCAACGGTTATTGTAAAGTGTGCTACAAAACCCTTGAACTAAGTAATATGGGAATTAGAGCTCTGCAGTCTCATGCACAAGGACCATTACATCAGAAGAACCTGAAAATTAAATCAAGTCAACAGTCCATCGCAATATGTTTAGGTTCAAAGCCAAGTACAAGTTCAGATAGTAAAACCAGAGAGGGTGAAGAGACAGCCCCTGCGAAAACTGGGAAACATGATCAGAGTGATGAAAATGGCAAAGAATTATCCACCACACAAACTAGTATGGCTGCCTATGTAATCAAGGACTGTGTCAGGACAGCAGAGTGCCTGTGGGCTTCGCAACTGGTGATGAAAAAGATGTCATTTAACCAGAGGTCATTTCGGGGGGGGATCGCAGTTCCCCCGGGTGAGGTACGGGGGGGCACATGACGAAGCCCTGCCCCCTGCTTCCGGCGACCCCGCTTCCAGCCCTCATTCAGCCAGGAGGAGGCAGGCGAAGAGGGAGGGTAAGTTGCTTCCTCCCTACCTCTCCCCATCCCTGCCTTCCTGGGGCCAGGGAGGGCCTTTGCGGAGCTTCCTTGCACTCCCGCTGGCCTTGCAGGTCCACCGCCGTGCCCCTTATGGGGCTCGGCAGTGGAGCTGCAAGGCCGGTGGTGGCCGGGACCGTTGGGGGCGGGGCGTGTGGCCTTATGACACACTTCCGGTGATGTCATGGGGTGTGGCCTTATGACACACTTCCGGTGATGTCAGGGGGTGTGGTATATGCTAATGAGTTCCCCTAGCTCTTTTTCTACGAAACGACCCCTACATTTAACTCTTGTAACAACATCAGTGAGTTATTCAAGCGAATGTTCTCGGATAGCCGGATAGCTCAACAGTTTCATCTTGGAAAAACAAAAGCAATGTATGTTGTTGCTTTTTGGCTTGGCACCATATTTCTCTGATCTTTTACTGAAACAGCTGAAACAATGCAAAAGGGACAGATGGAGTTAGTGGTTCGTTTTTGGGATGATTACTGTCATAAAGTTTCCACAAGGTATCTAACCAGTGTTTTTCTTCAAACTGCTACTGCTGAAGACCTTCTTCAGAAGTTTCAAGAAGGCATGTCTTCTTTATCAGTTGCAAAATTATTACCAGTATCTATGGATGGGCCAAATGTAAATCACCTTTTTCTGAGAAAAATAAAAGAAGAAATTAAAACCAACCTTGACTGTAAAGAAGAAGGAAAAGAACTGATTGACTTTGGAACTTGTAGCCTTCATGTTGTGCATGGGTCTTTTAAAACAGGATTGCAAGTCGTGAAATAGGACCTAAAAGTTTCTCAGACCTGTGAACTGTTGTCAAAATGTGCCTTATGCCTCATGGTAATGCTTCTCTTGAAAGTGGATTTTCAGTTAATAAGTCAATGTTAATTGAGAACTTGCATGAAGAAACTGTTGTCTGTCAATGTCAGGTTTACAATGCTGTCTTGAACTGTGGAAGACTTGAATCTGTTGTAATCGATAGGAATCTGTTGCAGTCAGTCAGGCATGCTCATGCACACTACACAGAGCACTTGAAGGCTAAACACCATAAGCAACAAGAAGAAATTCAGAAGAAAGAAGAAACTTGAGGGACAAATTAAACATCTTGAAAATGCTAAGAAAAGACTGAGAGAAGCCAAAATGGAAGAGGAAACAATTGATGAGACACTAAAAGAATTTCAAAATAAAAAGAGAAAACTGTAGGTGATAGTTTTATATCTTAAATCTTCATTCTTTAAAAACAGATTACTTGTATTCTAATTTCTAACTTGATTATTACTGCAGTTTCAAAACTAAAAGTTTCGTAATGTGGCTTCAGAGAAACCATTTTAGATAGAACATTTATATAATTTTTAGTGTACCTTTAAAACAGTAACTAAAATGTTATGTCATTTGTTAGCATTCAGAGTTTACTTGAACTGAAATTCGTATCTTGGTGTAATTTTTGGTACAATTGCAAAAAAGATGTTGCTGCAGTTAATCTTGAAAGAAGCTGATATTAAATCTCTTTGACAAATATTGTTGCAGTTGAGACTTGTGTAGTTGTAGAGTAGAATATTTCATTAAGCCTTACATTAATGCAACACGACCTATTCATTTTTAAACTTGTGGTTATATTTTAATGTTAGTCAGGGAAAGTCAGGGAGATGAAAATTAAAATTTTAGTGGCCACCCTGCAATACCCCTCTTAAGTCCTGGGGGTCCCATTGTTCTGAGTGTTGTAATAATTTGCAACTCGGCAGTTTCCATTTCTAGTCTGTTCATGAAGTTCCTTTGCAATAAAACAGCTCCTTTGAGGTAGATATCTCCAGATCCCAAGGCATGAACGTTTATGTCCTTGCAGCCTTAATTCTTTAGACACGATTGATCACATAATTTTGGATTGCCCTTTTTATGAGTGCCCTAGGAAAAGGTTGCTCTCTAATTTGATTCATTCTAAAAGACATTTGAACAATCATAAATGTCAGTTCCTTTTGAATGATTTGACTCCTGAAATTACTGTTGTAGTTGCTAAATTTCTAGTGGAAGTCCTTAAAGTTAAAGAAAATTCTATATAGTGTTGTTTCTGGTTCTCTTTTCCCCACCCCCCTTCCCCTCTTGATATGAAATTCTTGTATGAAGTTTGTTATCTGATTTATTCTGTATTCTTTTGATTGGATTATTATTTAGTTGTGATTGCCAATATGCAAATAACGGGATATGATACAATACGAGCTACTTTGAGGTCACCCGCTGAATGTCCTGGAAGGCTGTTCTCCTACAGGTTTCTCATTCTTGTGGTTCTTGATGTCAGATATGTGTTCATTTGTCCTTTGGCATAGGATTTGACCTGTTTGTCCTATGTAGGGCATTGTTGGCATTTAATGGCATATATAATGTTAGAAGAAGAGCATGTGAATAAGCCTGAGATGGTGTAGTTGATGTTGTTAGGTCCAGTGATTGTGTTGTCTGGGTGTATGTGGCAGCAAGGTTGGCATCTGGTTTTATTGCAAGCTCTGGTACCAGTGTCCATGCTCAAATGAGATGTTGTATTATTGTGGGTGAGGAGTTGTTTGAGATTGGGCGGTTGTCTGTGTGCAAGAAAAGGTTTGCACCCCAATACTTGTGAAAGAGAACTGTCATTATCCAGTAGAGGTTGTCCGTCGCTGATGACGTGTTGAACTGTTTTGAGCTGAGAGCTGTATTTGTTCACTAGTAGTGTTCTGTCACTGTCTCTTTTGGGCCTGTCTTGCAAGAGGTTTTCTCGGGGTGCCATTCTGGCTTTGTTAATCTGTTTCCTGACTTCATCAGGTGGGTACTTTAGTTCCAAAAGGTTTGTTGTAGATCCCTCAGGTGAGAAGTTCTGTCTGTAGGATTGGCGCAGATGCGGCTGTAGCATAGAGCCTAGCTGGATACAATGGATTGTTTGGTATGTTGAGGATGGTAGCTGGAGGCATGTAGGTATGTTTGTCGGATAGTAGTTCCACTGTGTATTTTTACAGTAGTGTCCAGAAAATGTATTTCTTGCATAGATTGGTTCATTGTCAGGTTGATGGTGCGGTGAAAGTCATTGAATGCTTGGTGGAATATGTCCAGGGCTTCTTTATCATGTGTTCAGACAATAAAAATGTCATCAATGTATTGCAGGTATGAGAGGTGGGTGGGGGTTTAGAAAGTGTTGCTCCAAGTCAGCCATAAAGATGTTAGCATATTGTGGGGCCTGTGAGTGCCCATGGATGTACCATTGATTTGAAGGAACAAGTTGTTGTCAGATCTGAAGTGGTTATGGGTGAGAACAAAATGGCAGAGTTTGGTGGCAGAGTCAGCTGTGGTGTTGTCAGTTGTCATATGGCTTGTATGGGATGTTGGTATACAGAGATTCCACATCCATGGTGGCTAAAATAGTATTCTCTGGAAGGTTGTTCAAAGATTGTATTTTCCTCAGAAAGTCAGTGGTGTTGCAGTGATGGCATAGGATCCTAAAACAAAGTCCATATATCCAGAAACCTTCAGAGTAAATAGTTTCTATGCCTGGGGCATCCTGGGTTGCCAGATTTGTATGTTTTGGGTAGAAGATAAAAAGTACCTGGTCGAGGTTCCTGTAGTGTGTGTGAAATAATTTGTTCCTGATGTGCAGGGGTAATTCCTTTATAATCTTGTTTAGTTCTTTTTTGTATTCTTGTGTGGGGTCTGAGTCCAGTTGTTTGTAAAAAGCAGTATTTGAGAGCTGTAGTCTGATCTATTCATGATGGCAACAGCTCCACCTTTGTCTGCCAATCGCCCCACTTCAAAGAAGAAGAGGCTGTAAGGTCGCCTCTGTGCTTGAGAGGAGACGGAGGGATGGAGCCTAATAGCAGGGTCTTGGTTAATAACTTTCAGCATTCCACAATTAAGAATACAACTGCCCATCGATCTCCAATTTTGGCATATTTATTTCCTTCACTATGTTCTTCCCCAGAATAAAACTTTGTTGGTCTTAGGTGCCACTGGACACTTTGTTTTGCTGTTTCAGACCAACACAGCTACCCGCCTGAATCTATCTGCCATATTAGAAGAATCTGTCTCTGGCTTTCTCCTCCCCAACAACATGTTATCCATTCCTCTAACTAAAGCAGGAGAAAGAATCTGCTGTTTTTAAAAACCAACCTTCCTATGGCTCATATTGCTGTTTATATGCTAGGTGAATGGAGGAAACTATTAAGAAACAGAGGTTTTATCTACTGCAGTAAACAGTGGGCAGAGAGCAGTTATAAAATGTCCCTGGGCTAGCAATATGATGAAGGAAATGGCTGGACCAAGATTTGGAGGCAGTAACTTGTGGTTCCTAAAGTACATGGTACAGCTCAGGAGGAAATCACAAGCTAAACATTATTCTCATCAGAGAATACAGGGAATGACTGTTCTGTAGTTGTGTAAAAGAGAGATGAGGTCCTTTATCCTCCCCCACTCTTGCAGTTCACACCACCAGTTTCCTTTCCTGTAATGTAAGCAACTAATTCTTTAAAAAGCCATATGGATAATATATGGTAATAAAATGCCCCCTAGTGGCAAAGATGCTTCTGTTGTGGAATCAGGCCAAGTGCAGTCTATTGCAAGTTAAGTGCACTGGGCTAGCGAAGTTGAAGATTCTCACCCGGATTTGGGGCGTGTGTGTTGAGAACATGGACCATGGATTGGCGGATGTGATCCCATTCTCTTCTCTCGCCATTTCAGTTGGCTCATTTCTCTCTCTGTGGGGCATACTGTGGTCTGACTTGTGTGTAGAGGACAATGGAAAGGATGGCCTTAAAGCTCCTGGATTCTTTGAGCAAGGGAGGAAATACATCCACAGAACTGATGCACATTGGAAATATTATACCAAGAAAACTCATAGGTTACTTTAATCACATCCCTGGCCATTTAGCATTTGTCTTAATTTTTGTCAGCCTTCTGGAGCGCAGAGCCCATTCACAAGACCTTGGCCATCAGTAAATTCTTCTGTATCCATTCCTGACCCCAGCCAAATAACTTTAAGAGAAAATGTGCTGTTTTAACATGCAAAGATGTCCACAGTGTTAAGGAGAAAGCAAAATGGAAAGGATTCAGTAGCAAGGGGATGCTCATGCTTGGAGCTCCTGGTGGGAACTTTCACTATGTGCTCAATATGTTTCCATTTTGCATGAAGGGAATAGAACACAAACCCCAAACTGGTCAGATTAATAGCACAGCAATCCCTGATCTTGTCATCAGATCTTTATGGAAGGGACCCTGCTAAGTCCTTTCAGCTTGAGTTTAAGAGAAAAGGTTCAGTTTGCATAAACAGATACCCTGTGATATAGTAGTAGATCACAGCAAATTCCCCTCTGGGTATCTAGAAGTGGTGTGATTTATGGGGAGGGAGGGGAGACCATACCATTTAGTTTTTTACTGCTCTTTTTGTAACTTATATAAGTAATTATGTTTTCAGTGAAGTCAAGGGGTTTGTTTATCCTGCCTGACCTAGATTTGACAGCTCTTTATCTTAGAAGTTCATTTAGTGAATGACTGTACTGCATAGCCCTAACTTTCAGGTTGGAAAATATTACATTTTGACAAGAACGATTTAACAGGCAGTGCAAATGACAGGAACTGACAGAGAGAGGAGGGGGAACATTGCAGACTGTGGGCTAAATTATGCATCACGTGTGACTAGAGTCACACCCCACCTGACTTGCAGTCATTCAAGTAACATTGGGAAACTAATGTTCGAATGCACTCTGGGCCTCAATCTGGCTCCTGAGCCAAATTGGGGCCTGGAGCACTTTGGAACTTTAGTTCCATGATACAATGTGTGACTGCAAGAGGAACTCTTGACCCCACTCATGTCACATGACCATCTAGCTGAGTTTTGTGTCAGAATGTCACATGGACCTTAGAGTGGGTACAGGATCGAAGAGTATATGGGAAAGAGAGACTGTAGACAGGCTTTCCAAGGAACAAAAGTGAAAAAAGATATTTGGCAGAATAACCCAAAACTACTCTCCAACTTACATCAGTCTGGTCACTTAGTGACCTACTCATGAGACAGAGTGGCCCTTTGACTTACTGGAAAAGTTCATCTCGGCTGATGTATAGGGTCGGTAGCAGCCAGGAGCAAGCCAAGTACCAGTGACACTGACCTGGATTCAGGAGCTATTCAGCTTGGACCTGAACAGTGGTGGGGTGACAATTAATGGAGGCTTGTTCACATCCCCTCCTTCTGTGCCACCAGCAGCATTCAACTGACTCTCATCACTACCACTCAGCTCAACATCCTGTTGGGCTGTCTTAACTTATCAGTCCACCCCTGTCTCTCTTACCCCTTTTCCCATTTGCTCCAAGGGAGCAGCATACAGTAATGGACTGCAGACAGTGGAAAGGAGGATGAGAGGCGGGAGGAGGGCAGAGAAGTACAAGGTTTACCCATTTTAGACTTTGCCTAAAGTTAATTCTATAGAAATTATAGGCCACATGCATCTAAAACACATCTTCAAAGTGCTATGACAGTAGAAATTTGATGAAGAGGCCATTCAAAGCAAGTTTAAGGGGTGCCCTACTGGATCAGGCCAGAGGTCAACATAAGAACATAAGAGAAGCCAACGTTGGATCAGGCCAATGGCCCATCTAGTCCAACACTCTGTGTCACACAGTGGCCAAAAATACCAGGTCAAAACAAACAAACTGGGAAAGTCGCTATCATATGCAAAAAATATGTACTAGAATAGTAAACACATCAAGTGTGCAAATGGAAATACATTTATAAGACATACAATATTACAAACCAACAGTTCACGGTGTCAACAGTTTTCCAACAATTTACAGTCCAACAGTATCAACAAATTATGAAGAGTCCGGCTTCAACATCGTTTAGATGGAAAACTTCATCAGAAGTGATTACCTATGACAAATACATACACTGATATTACTAATACCTATTACACATTGTTAGAACTATTTTAACAGTAATTTTTTAAAAAAATTGTTATAGAATAATTAATTGACTGGACAATAATAAAAATATTTACCATCAACCATTATGTGTTTTAATCCTATTTTGCAGATGAACAGAACATTATGTTGCTATACAGTATACTATCTGGGACTAGCCCTTCTGTAAATAACATGTGAACTCAATATTACATACCAACCAAGAAAAATGACTCACAAGAGTTATTAACTTACCAATAGACTTGAAAACGTTTTATACGTGGGCAAATCTCTATGTGGAGTTCTTACATCTACTAAATGCGTCTAACAGTGATATATCATTCTTAGCACTTATAGGATACTAGATGTCTGCACCTGCTGTAGCAGTTAAGGCAGCAATATCTAAGGAAACTAAAGCATTTAAAGAGACAGCACATTTCAGGATGGGGGGGCCCATTGTGAGGGTAATTATGTCAGTGGGATTTGGTCTGATTTCTGAGAGGAGGATACATATTAATCTATTAGAAATAAGAAGCAATTCATAATGCCCTTAACTGCTTCTCAGATTTATTACACGAGAAAGTGGTTCAAGTTCAGACCAACAACACAACCACATTTTTCCTAAACAAACAAGGAGGAACTTCATCTCTTCTTTTATGTCAGGCATTCTGACTCATCTGGGAATGGGTGATTCCAAACCATACTTTCATTCAAACAATACATATTGCAGGTATCACAAACACTACAGCAGATATGCTCAGCAGGTTGGGAAAGGTCAATCACAAGTGGACAATTCCTTACAAACATTTACACCCCATCTTTATGCAATGCGGGTTCCCCTCAGTTGACCTCTTTGCCTCAAGACACAACTCGAAAGCCCCCACCCTTTTTGTACCAGAACAGGAGCCGACCCACAGTCCCTCAGGGATGCTTTCCAATTCATATGGGGTTGAATGCTATTGTATTGTATGCATCCCCATCCCCACCCCTAATAGGGAAGGTTATAGCCAAACCATTAGCAGACAACTCACATTGTATAATAATAACACCATTCTGACCAAGACAAGTCTGGTTTCAGGTACTGTTTCAAAGAACACAGGGAAGGTTTATATACCTCCCCAGGCACAAGACCTACTGATGTTAGGAGATGACAACCTCCCAGACTTACACCACCTTTGATTGACAGCTTGGTTACTAACACCAACCAAGTAGAATATTCAAATCCTGTGCTTATCATCATTGCCAATGCTAAGAAGCCTTCCATGAGGGCTTCTTACAGGTTTAAATTGGAACGTTTTGTATCATGGTTGGGAATTAAGCACATATCTCCACAAAATTATCCATTACCTATAATTCTGGATTACTTGCTGTCCTTGAAATGAAACAGGTTGTCCAATTCATCTATTAAAGTTCACTTGACTGCGATTTTGATATTTCACGTTCCCATAAGAAAGAAACCCATTTTTCCCCACGAGTTGGCTAAAAGATTCCTTACAGCACTTCGCAATGTATACCCGCCTAGAACTCCCATCATACTGCAATGGTCATTATCCTTACCTACTAACTCACCTTCTGCAGCCTCCCTTTGAGCCATTATCCTCTGCTTCATTGGAGGATTTATCCTTTTTAGTAGCTGTCACTTCAGCAAGGAGATCACAGCCTTGAGGTCTAACGACCCATTCATAACGTTCCATGATCAGAGAGTAGTACTCAGACCAAGTGCCACATTTCTGCCTAAAGTAGTTTCAAAGTTTCATTTAAACCAAGACATATCACTCTCCACCTTTTTCCTGCATCCATCATCTGAGGCTGAAAAAAGACTCCACACTTTAGATGTCAAGAGGAAGAGGAGGAGGAGGAGATTGGATTTATACACCGCCCTTCACTCGGAGTCTCGGAACGGCTTATTTATTTATTTGTTTGTTTATTTTTCGCAATTATATCCTGCCCATCCTGTAAATGGGCTCAGGGCGGGTTACAACATAAACTCCTTTTCCTTCCCCTCCCCACAACAGACACCCTGTGGTGTAGGTGGGGCTGAGAGAGCTCTTTCAAGAACTGCCCTTTCAAGGATAGCTCTTGTCAGAACTATGGCTTGCCCAAGGTCATCCAGCAGCTGCAAATGGAGGAGTGGGGAATCAAACCTGGTTCTCCCAGATTAGAGTCTGCACACTTAACCACTATTTCATTTAAACAGAACAAAAGATTTCAGGGAAATGGCTCAGTTGTTTGTTTCCCAGCCACTCCAAAGGGAAGGCGGCATCAGCACAAACCGTTTCCAAATGGATAGTTTCAGCTATCAAAAGAACCTACGAATTAGCATCCATTCAATGCCCATTGAGAATTACAAGCTCATTCAACGAGAACTCACAGCATCAGCTGCGTTCGAAGGAGGCATCCCCTTGACAGAGGTGTGCAAGGCAGCCACCTGGTCGTCTGCGGACACTTT
The DNA here is from genome assembly GCF_001447785.1 of Gekko japonicus. Taxonomy (NCBI): domain Eukaryota; kingdom Metazoa; phylum Chordata; class Lepidosauria; order Squamata; family Gekkonidae; genus Gekko; species Gekko japonicus. Next base: position 942,190 of record NW_015166430.1, on the reverse strand, counting down.
CATCAAACATTATTCCGTGGATGTCAATACATGTTGGAAGACTTCAGTGGGGACAACAGACATTCACCCCACCTCCAAGTAAGTCAGCTCAGTAGTCTCCCACAATGACAACTGAAACAGGGTTGCACTTACAGGAACTGTTGTTCATCAAGTTGTCACTGTGCAGGCCCATATCCCTCCCTCCAACCCCTCTATCAGCTTTAAAACAATGTTAAATTATTACTCAGGCCATTCTAAGCAGTGGCTAAGGAGAACTAAGGGAGTGTTCAGAGTCCCTCCCTGTTAGGTGGGAAACAGATCGAGCGTCTCCTGTTGGGAAGGGGTCCTCCAGCTCTGTTATTATGTTAGCTAAGAAATCTTCTGACAGCTGTCCTGCACCTGTACAGTACCCATGTGTGCCTGCACAGTGACAACTTGATAAACTACAGTTACAGGTAAGTGCATCCCTGTTTTACCTCCTAGCACTAGCATTCAAAGGTTTACTGCCTTTGAATGTGGAGGTTCCCTTTAGTCATCATTGCTAGAACCACTTAAGGACCTGTCCTCCATGAATCTGTCTAATCCTCTTTTAAAGCCACCTGTGCTCATGGCTCATCACTACATCCACGGGCAGCAAATTTGACTGTCCCTGATGGTCAGAATGCAGCAGTACTGTAATGCTGTTGGATATTTAGCAAAGTAATTTAAGCGCAGCAGAATAGTGCAGCACAGACATGTCTAAGAAAAGGTTTACTTTAAAAGGAGGGAATGGATTATATAGTTCTGATCTGCTCCATCTAGTTTCTTTGTTCCCTCTGACCCTAAGAAGGAAGGAATGGAAGTTTTCCCCCAAAGCTCCACCTCTTGCACACTTGCAGAACAGCATGAACTATCTCCAGTATATTGATTAGCCAATAGTCAATCTTAAGGTCATCTAATTAAAAATAAAACCTCCCCCTTCATGGTGGGAAGAATCTACTCTACACCTAATTGGTTCTATGCTAAACTTGCTATTATTTGTTGTTGTTCAGTCGCACAGTCGAGTCCGACTCTTCGCGACCCCATGGATCATCTCCCGCCAGGCCTTCCTGTCTTCCGCCGTCCTCTGAAGTTTGCTCAATTTCTTGTTCGTTGCATCGATGACACTGTCCAACCATCTCATCCTTTGCCGTCCCCGTCTTCTTTGACCTTCAGTCTTTCCCAGCATCAGGGTCTTCTCCAGGGAGTGCTCCCTTCTCATTTGGTGGCAAAAGTATTTGAGCTTCAGTTTCATTATCTGGCCTTCCAGGGAACAGTCAGGGTTGATTTCTTTTAGGATTGACTGATTTGATCTTTTTGCAGTCCAAGGGACTCTCAAGAGTCTTCTCCAGCACCATAGTTCAAAAGAATCAATTCTTCGGCGCTTGGCCTTCCTTATAGTCCAACTCTCGCAGCTATACATGACTACTGGGAATACCATTGCTTTGACCATGCGGACTTTTGTTGGCAGGGTGATGTCTCTACTTTTTATCATGCTGTTTAGGTTCGCCATCGCTTTCCTCCCAAGGAGCAGGCGTCTTTTAATTTCATGACTGCAGTAACAGTCTGCAGTGATCTGGGATCCCAGGAATGTGAAGTCTGTCACTACTTCCACGACTTCCCCTTCTATTTGCCAAGGAGTGATGGGGCCGGATGCCATGATCTTAGTTTTTTTGATGTTGAGCTTCAAGCCCACTTTTGCGCTCTCCTCTTTTACTCTGAGCAAGAGGCTCTTTAGATCCTCTTCACTTTCAGCCATTAGAGTGGTATCATCTGCATATCTGAGGTTGTTGATCTTTTCCCCAGCAATCTTAATTCCCGCTTGTGATTCATCCAGGCCAGCATTTCGCATGATGTACTCTGCATATATATTAAATAAGCAAGGTGACAGTATACATCCTTGTCGTACTCCTTTTCCTATGCTGAACCAATCAGTTGTTCCGTATCCGGTTCTAACTGTCGCTTCTTGGCCCTTATACAGGTTTCTCAAGAGACATGTGAGGTGGTCTGGTACTCCCATCTCTTTAAGGACCTGCCATAGTTTGTTGTGATCCACACAGTCAAAGGCTTTAGCATAGTCAATGAAGCAGAAGTAGATATTTTTCTGGTACTCTCTTGCTTTCTCCATAATCCAGCGAATGTTGGCAATATGATCTCTCGTTCCTCTACCTCTTCGAAACCCAGCTTGTACTTCTGGTAGTTCTCTATCCACGTACTGTTGAAGCCTAGCTTGTAGGATCTTGAGCATGACCTTGCTAGCGTGTGATATGAGTGCAATTGTGCGATAGTTTGAACATTCCTTGGCGTTGCCCTTCTTTGGGATTGGAATGTATACTGATCTTTTCCAATCCTGTGGCCACTGTTGCGTTTTCCAAATTTGCTGGCAAATGGAGTGCAGAACTTTAACAGCATCCTCTTCTAAGACTTTGAATAGCTCAGCTGGGATACCATCACCTCCACTAGCTTTGTTGTTAGTAATGCTTTCTAAGGCCCATTTAACTTCACATTCCAGGATGTCTGGCTCGAGGTCAGTGATTATACCGTCGTGGTTGTCAAGGACATCGAGGTCTTTCTTGTATAGTTCTTCTGTGTATTCTTGCCATCTTTTCCTAATCTCTTCTGCTTCTGTTAGGTCCCTACCGTTTTTGTCCTTTATCATGGCCATCTTTGCATGGAACGCTCCCTTGATTTCTCCAATTTTCTTGAAGAGATCTCTAGTCCTTCCCATTCTATTGTTTTCTTCTATTACTTTGCACTGTTCATTCAGGAAGGCCTCCTTATCTCTCCTTGCTGTTCTCTGGAAATCTGCATTCAGTTGGGTAAATCTTTCCTTTTCGCCTTTGCCTTTCGCTTTCCTTCTTTCCTCTGCTATTTGTAAAGCCTCATCAGAAAGCCACTTTGCTTTCTTGCATTTCTTTTTCTTTGGGATGGTGGTGATTGCTGCTTGCTATTATTAGCTTACAGAAACTTCAGCTTAACCTTTTCATGACTGAAGGGATGATACTTGCAAAACCCAACAAATGCTTGCCACACTCCTCTGATCAATGTGAAGTTCCAGGGCTAGTGCTCACTGACGTTGGTTCCCTTTGGAAGAGAGCACTGAAGACATGGCATTTTGTAGCATTTGCTTTGCTTACAAATATACAGGTGGAAACACGGAGGAATTCCTATGGGGCACTAGATCCACTATTCCATATCAGATCCCTAGAAACAGATCCTGCTTCAGCTCATGTCTCAGCAATGGCTGTTTGCTTCTCTCTGTGCATGTCTCTCTCCTTTTCCAGAAATGATTCCCTTTTTTTCACACACACACACACACACCATTCAGCTAGGTGGTGAGTTGGTCTTTTCCAGTCCTGATGGCTGCTTGTCCAGAGCTGCTAAGCCATAGTGTGTGAGAGAGAAATATGTACAGCCAAAGCATTACCAAGCATTCCTATTATTTTTGTCATGTAGGACAGATAAGAAGCCAAACTTATTACAGCAGGATTTTTTAAAAAGTTCATAGCCAAGCTAGTCCATATCCAAAAGCCACAAGCATCCCATAGTATGCAGACAAAGAAGAATTAATATCATGGCCTGAAAGATGTGTGTATCTCCTCACATCCTCAATTGTTTGTTTGATTTAGAGAAGGAGGAGATTGGATTTATACCCTGTTCTTCACTCGGCATCTCAGAGCAGTTTACAATCTCCTTTCCCTTCCCCTCCTCCCCACAACAGACATCCTGTGAGGTACATGGGGCTGAGAGACATCTTGGGAGAACTGCCCTTGATAGAATAGCTCCGAGAGAACTGTGACTGACCCAAGGTCACACCAGCAGCTGCATCTGGAGGAGTGGGGAATCAAACTTGGTTCTCCAGATTAGAGTCTGCACTCCTAACCACTACATCAAACTGGCTCTCAACCTGATGAAGAATTCTAGAGAACTCAAAAACTTGTAAAATGTGCTGTGTTATTTTGTTTGGACTTAATAAAAGGTCTTACATGGCATTTAGTTTGGGATTAAGATATTATAGTAGCTGACAGCTGACACACAATGGTACTTTTTATCTGAGAGCATTTGATAAATCATATTCAATAGTAATTCATCTTTGACAGTTGGTGGTTTACAAGATTAGAAGCCTGCCACTGTCATAATGGGAGGCCAATAAGCACTGGACTCTTAAAATCAGGGGGGGGGGAAATCAGTTTTAAAATGTGGATTTGATTTCTTAATTCTAAACTTCTCATTGGCACATTTAGACCATTTGTGCACTCTGCTTCAGGTCTATTCATTACCCTCAAAAGTGGCCCATGATAGTTGCCTCTTATTCCCAGAGATGAAGTTGTATCAGACAGGCTGAGTAGCCCATGCTGGTCAAATTTCATCTTTCCTAAGGCGATCAGAGGCTCTCAGAATAGCTCCTTAATTCCCTCTGTACAGGGTACAGATGGAGCCAGTTCAGCAGAAATGCATTAGGTACACTCACTCCCATCAGTGAGAAGTCTCAGACCGTACAGAGAGACCTGTCTCGGGAACACAGTGCAAAATTCCTGATTCCAGCAAAGCAGAGAGTATAATTCCTCCAGTCCTACCTGGAAGCTATTCCAGAATAAAGCCGGTGTAACCAAGAGCATCTGTTTTGAGGACTGAATGTGCTGTGTCACATATGTAATTCACACAATCCACACTGCAACTGCATTTAATCTTCTGTTTCAACTGCAGCATAGAGGTCAACTTGCCGGCCCTGAGAATCCATGTCAGCATGAATCCTAGGGTTACCCGTCACCAGGTATTTCACCTGCCTGTGGTTTAGTGTGGAGTTGCAGGGATTAGCTCTACTACACCAAGGCCATGGAACTACTGTTGCCAACCTCCAGGTGGGACTGGAATAGGGTTGCCAGGTCCTCTTTGCTTGCCGGAGGTGGGTGGGATGGAGCTCTCTGGGAGTGTGGGGGTGGGGCAACATCACCATAGAGTTTTGCCCAAAATACCAGAGCGGTGCCCTGGTGTGATGACATCACTTCTGCATGACGTCATCATGCAGGGGGACATCGTGCTGGGTGGGGGCTGTTGTGGGGGCGTCTCTGCTGGCCAGCTGGCTGTCAGCTGTCAGGGACCTGCCAAATTGGGTCCCTGACAAACTACAGAGATCAATTTCCCTGGAGAAAACGACTGCTTTGGAGGGTGAACTCTATGGCATTCTACCCCACTGTGGTACCTCCCCTCCCCAAACCCTGCCATCCCCAGGCTCCACCTCCAAATCCCAGGAATTTCCCAACCCAGATCTGGCAACTCTACCTGGATTCCAGGGGGATCCAGCAGTCTAGAAGAATTTCTCCTCAGCAAGAAGCAATCACCAATTACATAAGCTGGAGCAACGGACGAGCTAGAAGTTCAGCCTTATTCAAAGTAGTAAATGGTAGAGGGGAACAGAAGTGGATGGGAGAGAAGAAAAGACATTGTGGGTGATTTCCCACAAGCGCTGCTCCGCGCTCACTCCTCCCTTTTGCCCCGATGGTGCGTGTCAATTTCACACAAGCTGCTATGCAGCCGCATTTTGCCCCGCAGCTTCATGCGATTTCCCCCGCATCTACTCAATCCTCAAAAAACAGGATTGAGTAGACGCGTGGAAAATCGCACAAAGCTGCGGGGCAAAATGCGGTCGCGCAGCAGCTTGTGTGAAATTGACACGTACCATCGGGCCAAAGAGAAGAGTGAGCGCGGAGCAGCGCTTGTGGGAAATCACTCTTAGCAGCAGCCACAAAGAAAGGAGAAAGAGGAGTATGGGTGGTAGCATTTGTCTACCCCTTTCCCTCTTTCTGAGGTCTGGGGTGAGGCAAGTGAAAGAGTTGACAAGAAACAGGGCCCTTTTCACATTACTGTTCTAAACCAGATGATATCCGAACGTTTTTTAAAAGTCCAAGGAGGATTGAATGGTGAAAAGGGGTAGGGGAAAGCAGCATTGCAGGAAGCGCCGTGGACATTTTAAACAGCATATCACAGCAGTTCAGAAGTGCAGTGAAGGGGTTGAAAATGGGAAAAAGCAGTTTCCCTCCAAAGTGGCTCAACCACGCTTTGCTAACCCAACACAAGCAGGTTTGTATGAACAGGTAAATAAATTCCATTAGCAGCTGGTTACTAAAATGGGTCTGTCTGAAATGACAGAAAACATCCATTAGCAACCAGTTGCACAAATGGAATACAAAGGCACTTTGAAAAGGATCTATGAGAAACATCATCTCCAATCCTCTGACTAAGTATGCAGTATCTTATGGAATAAAATCTTTTCCCTAGCAATTTTGCACCCCGATCTTCCAGGCTCTGTCTCCTGATGAGCCAAAGTCCAGTAGATCCTGACCCATGACATATCACCAAGATCTGCCTCCTGATTACTCAAAACCAGTCTCCTAGTCTGATCTGGGTTTCAGGCCACCACCAGGTATTGCTAAAAAAACATAGGTAGCAACTTTACTCAAGTCCTCCTGTGCTACTTGTTGCCCACTTTTTAGGGATACCCCCATGCTTCTGACTTAGCATGAATGCATAAATGCAAAAAAATAGTAATAAATTTGCATGTAGAAATTCCACATTTGGTCATTGCTATATTTGATCAAAGGATTTTAGAGAGTAGGCTTAGTGAAAACTTTCCTTGATATCTTGAAGATCAGACCAATCTATACTGAGCTAAATGGCCCATTGTCAAGAATCCTTGTCTGTGAAAGTGCACACAAAGGGCATGTTCATATGGCTTGAAAAATTGCTTTGTCCCACATCAATCTTTTGCTTGTGAAAGGAGGGATTTGGGGAGAACTGTGCTGAGGTGCCAGTTGGCTTTATAGCTGTAAAATTATAAATAGTATTTGTGGAAGTCAAATTAGGGCCTTCCTGTTTACACACAAGGACTCTGCACAATTTTTCTTTCTTAGGCCAACAAGGTCAAGGAGACGTTGAGGTTCTGAATAATCAATACATTTTGCAACCAGCTTTCAAATATATGCACAAAAAACATGTGATACCTAGAGTAAGAGGAAGACACAGCATTCTCTTACATAACAATGGTAGGCACAGAACATGCGTATTAAAGGGAATGATGACCCAGTAGGTCAGACTGTGCTTTTTGTTCATTCACAGCCAGCACAGTAAATTGGGATCAATTCTATCACCGATCTCAAAGGAACTTCAGGAACAGGACAGTGGCAGGAGAGATGAATAAATCTTAATCACTTTGTGTCATTTTGTGCCATATTATCTGCCTGGCATTATTGATACTTTCACATGGACTTTTACCTTGCCAGTTGTTCTATTTTTATGCTTATACATTTTTTATTGTTTTCTTCTTTCTTCTCCTGTTCTTAATGCTGTGAAAATGCTAGTGAAAATGACACAGGATCCCACTCAAGATAACATGTCCACAAACATTTTGCATTAGTCACGGCGGACTTAGAGTCACACTTACAGTCAGCTTCCTTTGGCCCTGTTGTAAGGAATTACAGTGACAGATGTTCCATTCTACAGAGTCTCCCAGGAGGCTCAGCTAGCAGTCCATCAGCCCCTGAAATCCTATTACCTAGTTTGAAGAAATAAAAAGTTAATCATCTCCCTGGCTCTCCCCCTCCCTTTTTTCGCCTACTTCATTGAGGCAACACACGCTTGGCTGTGTAGCTAAGGAAGCCCACACTGAAGTCATCTGCCACTGCAGAACATATATGAATCAAGGAACTCTGGTGCAGATCATCAGCAAAATGTTCTAGAGCTGCTTTGCAAGAACAGAGTGACAGGAAAGCCAACAAAGAGCATCCACAGTTACTCAGAGTGGATGTTTCGAAATCTGCTGTTTGGATTACATTGTGTTGCGAGAGTACTGCTGGTCACACAGATTTTGTTGCTTTATGCCAGAGGAAGGAAGGAGAATTCCTTTCACACATCTGCAAGGAAAGTGGTTTTGCACAGGAATTCTGCTGCCTCTAGGGGCAGGACCTGGTTGTCACTGAATTAGAGAGACTGGCGACCAGCAATGCCCCTTCGGTCAGAGATCCTCCGAGAGGTGTGGACAACAGATCGGTAAGTGCAAATATGCTCTACTCCTAGCCCAAGGTATATTGTTGCCCAACTAGGATTTGTCCTGTTTCTTGGATCTACACCACACTCTATAGGAGGCATTACAGGAGGGGGGAGAGAGGTTTTAAAGAGACCTGCTGAAGATTATTCTAGAGAAGAGGGAGAGGGAAATTTCTTTAGGAAGATGTCTGGGGGTCGACCTGGAGCCAGCACCCCCGGACTTAAATAAGGGAATCACCAAAAGGGTTGAGGCCAAAATGAGGGGGCAGCTCACTGGCCAATGTGTGAGGGTGGCAGAAAGGAGAGACAGCAAGGGCCTGACCGTGACAAACAGGGCGGGCTGAGGCAGGGAGAGAAAGAGACAGCTGTCAAGGGCAGAAGACGTTGGCCCGGGAACAGACAGGGTCAGATTGACCGAGGGACTGGAAAGGGAAAAGGGGCTCCGGATCCCCAACTTTGTCCCTTGTCCAGGGGACTTGGCACTGGGAAAGGTGGCAGAGGGGGCTGGGCAACTAACCCCGCCCAATGCCGAGGTTGTAGAAAGGGGGAGGAGCTGAGAGCAGGTGTTGGAATTTGGGACACGAAAGCCCTTTGGCCTCCCTCCTGTGATGCAGAGCAGAGATTGGGCAAGCAGGGGGGAGTTGGGCTGGGGACAGGTGATTTAACTGGAAGCAGTCTGGCCGGCCAGGGTGGAAGAGCCCGAGATTCTATGCTGGTTTGGAAGGTGCCAGAGAGAGATGGATTCCAAAAAACAGAGTATGGGGGTGATGGAGAGGGAGTTGGGTGATGCCCAACGCCCCTCCCCATAGAATCCCGAGGCCGTGTCCACTCTTCTATATGAAGAAATCATACCCTGGAGCAGCCCAGCCCTCTGCCCGAGGACTCAGGGCCTGACAGAAGTTAAATCCACTGGAGACGGAGAAGACAGGTGCATATGTTCTCCACATTAAACACCTTCACTGGGAGCAGAATCAGCTTGCCTGGCTCAGTGGGATTAGCTGGCCGGTGGCAGACGGACAGAAGTGTCTCATCAATATCTGGCCTAATTAGTAATTGATTACAGCAGACCCTACTTTAAGCTTCCTGTGGGGTCAGACTGGCAAGTTCTTGTAGGGCTGCTGCCCTGTAGTGTTACTGGGGACCGGGACCAAGCTAAGCCAAGAGGCCCAGCAGGGTCTGCTCCGCTTGCACCTTGGCTGCAGCGATGATGACAATGGATGTAGTTTCTCCCACGAAGCACAGTCCAGTGCATTTCAACCTCCCGATCTCCCCACCACCACCACCACTGCCTCATGTGTGAAAACTTCCCTTGGCTTGGCTGCGGTGGTGGTGGGAAATGCCGTCAAGTTGCAGTCCATTTATGGCAACCCTTTAGTACTTTGTTATTGCCTGTCTCTGCAGAGCAACCTTGACTTCCTTGGTGGTCTTCCATCCAAGTACTAATCTGGGCTGACCCTGCTTAGCTTCTGAGATATGATGACACTGGGCTAGCCTGAGCCATCCCGGTCAGGGCTGGCTGTAGAGCTATTAGTCATGTCTGCACAGGGTAGGGGTTGTCACTATTTCTGATGTTCTGTTTAATTGATAGGTACCGGGCAAGGAGACCTAGCCACCAATAAATGTAAGGCCATTTGACTGCTCTGTTCTTTAGACTGGAGGGTGCTACCCCGTTGCTTTCATTGGCTCCAGTCAATGAGCAAGCCAGCTAGAAATGCTTAAGAAAACTGGGCACATAATTGGTAGAAAGACAGGGTTTGATCCATCTCCCATTTTTTCCAAATTGTGGGCATTTAAAGCAAGCATAATCATAGGAGAATCTCAGTGTGATCTTGCATTGGTTGGTAACTCCAGGTGTTGTTGTTATGTATCATTTAAATCACAATACTGCTGCAAGAATGTCAAATATGTATGGTTTTCCTGGATGATGCCTCTGTCATGGATCCATTCCAATTCGGTTTCTGCCCCTCACGGATGACCTCCAGAGATGCCTGGATTGAGGGGGAGGATCAGCGCTGCTGTTGTTGCTTGACCTAACAGCAGCGTTTGACACGGTCAAGCTGGCCCACGACCTTGCCAACCCCGGGATATGGGGGACAGCCATACAATGCCTGGTCTCCTTTCTCCATGGCTGGGGACACAGAGTGGCACTCGGGGGAGGGTGTCTCCGCATTACCCCTTGGTATGCAGCATCCTTCAGGGGGTAATCCTCTCCCCAATGTTATTCAACATCTATATGTGCCCTCTTGCCCAGTTAATTGGGGGGGGGGGCTGGGTTGTCACCAGTACGTTGGTGACCAGCTGTATCTGCGGATGGATGGATGGACTCTGCCCCAGATATTTTGGCTTTGGGCGCTGTGGCCAGTTGGTTACAACAGAGCCGGCTGAAACTAAACCAGTTTGGTGTAGTGGTTAGGAGCATTGGACTCTAATCTGGGAGAACCGGGTTGGATTCCCCACTCCTCCACATGCAGCTGCTGGTGTGACCTTAGGTCAGTTGCAAGTCCTTTCAGAGCTGTTCTCTCAGGAGCAGTCCTCGAAAGAGCTCTCTCAGACCCACCTACCTCATAGGGTGGCTGTTGTGTGGAGGGGAGGGGAAGGGAAGGAGATTGTAAGCCACTCTGAGACTCCTTCGGGTAGTTAAGGGCAGGGTATAAATCCAATCTCCTCCTCCTTCTTCTAAATCAATTGAAGATGGAGGTCCTGTATTTGAGACGTTTGGGGGTGGGGTGGGATCGGGAATCCAACTCCCGACCCTTGGTGGGGCAGTTTTAGTGCCAGGGCCAATGGTGAGGAGTTTGGGGGTGATCCTGGATACCTCACTTTCAATGGAGGCCTAGGTCACAAATATTCCCAGACTGGCCTTTTACCATCTGTGGATTTTCAGGCAGCTGGTTCCCCATCTCTCCTCTTGTGACTTGGCTATGGTAATCCACACAATGATCACCTACAGGCTGGATTACTGCAGTTTGCTGTATGCAGGGCTGCCCTTGAACCTGGTCCAGAAACTTCAGTTGATGCAAAATGCAGGGACATCTGTGGGCGTACCCATACAGCCAGTGCTTTGCCAACTGCATTGGTTACCAGTTGTATACTGGATTAAGTTTAAAGTTATGGTACTAACCTAGGGTTGCCAAGTCCTACCATTGCTGCAGCGGGGAAGTCTCAGCTCCTCGCTGGGACTTCTTCAGTGCGTGCGCGCTGCAATGACGCGACCCGTAAGTGATGTCATCGCATTGGGCACATTGGGGGCGGGACCACTATCATTCGAGGGAAAGACATAGAGTTTTCCCTCGAACGATAGAGCATCCCCCCCTGCAATGTGCCTGGCCCGATGATGTCACCTCCAGGTGACATCATCACGCCGGGGACATCACCGTAATTCTGGCACTTTGGGGGTGGGGTTCCTCCCAGTGGCCGGATCCGGGTCGGCAGGTAAGGGGCCCATCGAGTGGGCAAACCCCCGCCCCCCGGGGAACCTAGCAACCCTATACTAACCATTAAGGACCTATGTGGTCAGGGACTAACGTAACTGTGGGACCATCTCTCCCAATATGTTCCTCAAAGAGCTTTGCACTCAGCTGAACAACATCGACTGGTGATCCCCAGCCCAAGGGACATCTGCCTCACCTTAACCAGAGCCAGAGCTTTTTTCAGCTCTGGCCCTGGCCTGGTGGAACGCACTCCTAGTTGAGATCAGGGCAGAATTCGGCAGAGCCTGTAAAATGGAGCTGTTCTGCCAGGGCTTTGGTTGAGGCCGCAGGAGTCTCTCAGCACATCTGGCCTCCCCTGCTCTAACCAGCCCCCATTCATCCAGCCATGCGAATGATGATACCAACTTGTATTACTGGCTGGGGGCTGGGCCCAATTATTATCTTGAGGGTCTGTCCAGAGTCACACAGTTCGGTTTATATGTTACCATCTCACCATCATGCAGTTTAACTGGGGGGTTTAGATTTTAATTTACATTATATGAATTTTGTTTTTACATGTTAAGAACATAAGAGAAGCCAGTGTTGGATCAGGCCAATGGCCCATCCAGTCCAACACTCTGTTACACAGTGGCCAAAAATACCCGGTGCCATCAGGAGGTCCAACAGTGGGGCCAGGACATTAGAAGCCCTCCCACTATTTGCCGCCCCCCCCAGTTTTGCTATTAAATTGTACCCTGCCCTGAACCTGCTTGCAAGGGAGGGTGGGATGAAAAGATTGCATAAAAAATAAATACTCAAGAAGGTTTTCAAGCACCAGCATAACCAAACAATCCCAACCAGGGATTTGGGGGTGTGCTGTATAGCAGCTGCATACACAGAAAATGTCTTTTCACAGTGCAAATTATGTTGAACGTTTAGCATGAAAATATTTATTTCTAAGACAATATTTTATTTCTATATCCAACCATGTACTGGACTAGACTATGTTACGTTACAGTGATTTTTTTATATATATAGAATGGTTTTTTGTTGTTGTTGTTCAGTCGCACAGTCGAGTCCGACTCTTCGCGACCCCATGAACCAGATCACGCCAAGCCCTCCTGTCTTCCGCCGTCCTCTGAAGTTGGCTCAATTTCATGTTCATTGCATCTATGACACTGTTTAACCATCTCATCCTTTGCCGTCCCCGTCTTCTTTGACCTTCAATCTTTCCCAGCATCAGGGTCTTCTCCAGTGAGTGCTCCCTTCTCATTTGGTGGCCAAAGTATTTGAGCTTCAGTTTCATTATCTGGCCTTCCAGGGAACAGTCAGGGTTGATTTCTTTGAGGATTGACTGATTTGTTCTTCTTGCAGTCCAAGGGACTCTCAAGAGTCTTCTCCAGCACCATAGTTCAAAAGAATCTATTCTTCGGCGCTCGGCCTTCCTTATAGTCCAGCTCTCGCAGCCATACATGACTACTGGGAATACCATTGCTTTGACCATGCGGACTTTTGTTGGCAGGGTGATGTCTCTACTTTTTATCATGCTGTTTAGGTTCGCCATCGCTTTCCTCCCAAGGAGCAGGCGTCTTTTAATTTCATGGCTGCAGTCACAGTCTGCGGTGATCTGGGATCCCAGGAACGTGAAGTCTGTCACTACTTCCACGACTTCCCCTTCTATTTGCCAAGGAGTGATGGGGCCGGATGCCATGATCTTAGTTTTTTTGATGTTGAGCTTCAAGCCCACTTTTGCGCTCTCCTCTTTTACTCTGAGCAAGAGGCTCTTTAGATCCTTTTCACTTTCAGCCATTAGAGTGGTATCATCTGCATATCTGAGGTTGTTGATCTTTTCCCCAGCAATCTTAATTCCCGCTTGTGATTCATCCAGGCCAGCATTTCGCATGATGTACTCTGCATATATATTAAATAAGCAAGGTGACAGTATACATCCTTGTCGTACTCCTTTTCCTATGCTGAACCAATCAGTTGTTCCGTATCCGGTTCTAACTGTCGCTTCTTGGCCCTTATACAGGTTTCTCAAGAGACATGTGAGGTGGTCTGGTACTCCCATCTCTTTAAGGACCTGCCATAGTTTGTTGTGATCCACACAGTCAAAGGCTTTAGCATAGTCAATGAAGCAGAAGTAGATATTTTTCTGGTACTCTCTTGCTTTCTCCATAATCCAGCGAATGTTGGCAATATGATCTCTCGTTCCTCTACCTCTTCGAAACCCAGCTTGTACTTCTGGTAGTTCTCTATCCACGTACTGTTGAAGCCTAGCTTGTAGGATCTTGAGCATGACCTTGCTAGCGTGTGATATGAGTGCAATTGTGCGATAGTTTGAACATTCTTTGGCATTGCCCTTCTTTGGGATTGGAATGTATACTGACCTTTTCCAATCCTGTGGCCACTGTTGCGTTTTCCAAATTTGCTGGCAAATTGAGTGCAGCACTTTAACAGCATCATCTTTTAAGACTTTGAATAGCTCAGCTGGAATACCATCACCTCCACTAGCTTTGTTGTTAGTAATGCTTTCTAAGGCCCATTTAACTTCACATTCCAGGATGTCTGGCTCAAGGTCAGTGATTATACCGTCGTGTTTGTCAAGGACATTGAGGTCTTTCTTGTATAGTTCTTCTGTGTATTCTTGCCATCTTTTCCTAATCTCTTCTGCTTCTGTTAGGTCCCTACCGTTTTTGTCCTTTATCATGGCCAGCTTTGCATGGAACGCTCCCTTGATTTCTCCAATTTTCTTGAAGAGATCTCTAGTCCTTCCCATTCTATTGTTTTCCTCTATTACTTTGCACTGTTCATTCAGGAAGGCCTCCTTATCTATCCTTGCTGTTCTCTGGAAATCTGCATTCAGTTGGGTAAATCTTTCCTTTTCGCCTTTGCCTTTCGCCTTCCTTCTTTCCTCTGCTATTTGTAAAGCCTCATCAGATAGCCACTTTGCTTTCTTGCATGGTGATTGCTGCCTCCTGTACAATGTCACGAACCTCCGTCCATAGTTCTTCAGGCACTCTGTCTATCAAATCTAGTCCTTTGAATCTATTCTTCACCTCTACTGTATATTCATCAGGGATGTGATCTAGGTCAAACCTGAATGGCCCAGTGGTTTTCCCAATTTTCTTCAGTTTAAGTCTGAATTTTGCAATGAGTAGCTCATGATCTGAGCCACAGTCAGCTCCAGGTCTTGTTTTTACTGACTGGATAGAGCTTCTCCATCTTTGACTGCAAATTATATAGAATGGTGCAGATATGCAAATTGTTTAAAAGGTTGCCTGGCTTACCATTCCTTTGGCTAACATTTAGCACAAAGTAATTTACAAAGCAAGCCTAAGCAGAATTGTACCCTCTATAGCCCAGGCTAGCCTGATCCCATCAGATCTCAGAAGCTAAGCAGGGTCAGCCCTGGTTAGTATTTGGATGGGAGACCACCAAAGAATACTGGGGTCATGACAAGGAGACAAGGCAACAGCAAACCATCTCTGAACATCTCTTGCCTTGAGAACCACATGGGGTCACTTGTGTCAAGCTGTGACTTGACAGCAAAAAAAGATAATTGACTTCATTGGATGCAAAAGGGTGTAACTTTGCTTAGGATAGTTCTGTTACTTTTTTGTGGGAAGGCTCATTTGTGAATGTTGGATGTAGCCAAGTGGGAAAGAGACTGGGTACTCAGTTGTACATGGTGCTGGAGTTTCAGACTGGAACCCCAGACATGTAAGGTGATACGGGAGGGCAGACTGGTCTGGATCAAGTCTATGGTGCTGGGGAATGTGTGTGTTAACACTTCCCATCTCTCATGCTCCTTCTCTGACCGGAAATGTTGCTTTTAATCCCAGGTACCTATCTTGTGTTTGGGGTTTTTACCCCCACCAGGTTCTAAAGTAGCAGGAAGGTTTTTGGTCGAGGTTATGGCGCAGCAGGGAGGAATTAAACTTCCTTTCTCCAGTGCCATGACCCCGTTATTCATATCTGGTCTACCTGTGGCTTCTTTTAGGGCCACATTATACATCTAATCAGAGACTGGCCTCACTATACATGTGCAGAAATCTCCTGGCTTGACACGGTGTGATGACATCACTGTATTGTGGCAATGCACCTGCTGGATCTTCCCCTCCCACGCAACTATTAAAGAGGCTGTCCTCCTTGCATCTAGTCCCCTAACTTTCTTGCAAGAAGTCTGGTGGAAGTGACTGATCGAGGAGTCATCGTATGAGTCATATGTATTCACTGCAAACAATAACAAAATTTATGATGAATGTTAATTGACTGGATGTGCCCTAGACAGACTGCAATGCCACCTGCTGGCAAGAAAAAGGATTGCACACAGTTTCTGGGTGCCATGATTACGTATTTTCCCTCAGATACTTCTTATGTATTTGTTTTGTTTTGTTTGTTTGTTTAAATGTTGTTACCCTGCTTCTCTTCCATGTTAGGAAATCAAAGTGGCTTATAAAGTGAAATACACATGAAATACAATTTAAATAAAATACATGACCCAGCAGTACCCATACAATCTTAAACTAGGCAATGTGGTACAAGGGCATCTCAGGCTAGTTCTAATGGCACAGCTTACACAGGGCCACAGGCTAAGGGCCAAGGTCCCTTTGATTCTTACCCTTTGGCTCATAGCTCTGGCCTAGGGCAGTGGGAGACTGGAGCAGGGACACGGGGGGCCAGAAGTGACATGGGAAAAACCAGAAGTGATATCACTCCTCTCTAGAATTGCCCAGAGCAATATGGTTTTACCATCTGGAAGTGATGTCATGGCCACTCTGTGGTTTATAGCGTGGGTGTGACATCACTTCCAGATTTTCCTGGGTTTTCCATCACACTGTTGCTGACAGCTTTTTAAATGTTTTTCTTTCTTCCATCAGCCACTGGAGTGCTGGCAGGAAAAGCCCACTGTGGGGTGGGAGATCTCCTCACCCACAGTGGGCAAATCTTGATGGCCCAACTGGCAATCCTACTGTGGCCCAACTCAGCTGTCTGCGTAAAGAGAAAGGCCACATGCTCAGCCCAGCTCTTATGCAGCTGGCATAGACATTTTCAGTTCTTTTCCTTGTGGCTTGGGAGAGCTCCATAAATGTTTATCAGACTCCTGTGTAAATTATATCTGCCTCATACCTAGTTTTCCTGTCTTTACTAGTGTGAATGAGGAATCTGGGAGCCCCCAGCAGCAGAGACCTAATAAGCAGGTAGGAAAATTCTCTCCACTCTCACCTTCACCTGATTCCTACAGTAAATTTCAAGCACTTGTATAAATGTGTCTGCCTAATCTCTGACTGCTCTATGGGGCTTCCCCTACAGCAACATCAAACATTAGCTGTTTAGGAAAATATAGCAGACCTGCCCCTATCTAGCTGTGGAACTAGATTGATGCTGCAATGCTTCTGAGCAACTGAGAATATCAGCACGGAATGGACGACGGTGGCAGCCATGTAAGAAAGGTGAGGCTCCTAGGCCTTAGTAATGGTTGATCAAAGGTGCAGGCAAGGCCTAAAGCTTGTGTGCTAAGTTATGGCAAAATGCAGACTGCATCTCAAAGAAGTCTAAATTGCTCTGTATGTTGTTTTTGGAGTAAACTGTGTGATGAGTCTTTATTTCTTATATTTATTTGTCATCCCTTCCACCAAATAGTTCAGGATGATGTATGTTTTTCCAATCTATGCTCACAACTCTGTAAATTTATTTTACTTATATTTATTTGTAGGTTCAATTTATACCCCGCCCTCCCCACTGCGCGGGCTCAGGGCGGCTTACACAGAGGCATACGCCAATATAATATAGTTAAAACCATTTAAAATATCAACAATACAATAACATTATTATTAATAAAGTGCTCTAGTTGTTCTCACATGATATTTCCCAAGATGGCGGATTACAGTAAAGAGTTTAGACCGAGAGACTTACCCAGAGGCATCCAACAGTCATTATGAAGGGAGCATTTGGACTCTCATTTCCCCAGTACACATCTCCATCCATGTTTTTAGAAGGTTTTATGATTGTTTTAATGCCCATCTATGTGTTTTAATTCTCTGTAAGCCGCCCTGAGCCTGCTTCGGGGGGGAGGGTGGGGTAAAATTTTTGATAAATAAAGCCACTACACCATATGGACACCACAGTAGCAACATCTGGCTGATTAGATAATGGGCTGTGATTCTTCTTGCCTAGAGGTAGATCTAAGATAACCAGCCTGACCAAACTAAATAGCCCATTCGCTAATAATCTTTCATAAGCAGACCAGCAATATTATTTATGCCCACTTGAGTTAAGCTGCTGGCTCCAGATGGACACCTGTTTCCCTACCAGGTTTATTGCCAAAGCTTCATGACTTGCATTTGATCAATAATTATAATATATAGCCTTTGATGAAATGGGATTAGACACAGCACATGTAATCTGATCCCTTTGCTTCCTACCTTTATTGCCTCTGAGTGACCTCAATCTCAAAGAAACTATGTTCCTACAAGCTAGCTATGAGCATTTCATTAGTCCAGTACAGTCCTATGCAGAGTTATTCCTCTGTAAGCCCACCAAAGGGCTACTCTGCACATGCAGAATAATTGTACATATGCAGTTGTTCTAGTCTAAGCCTCCTGACTTTAGTGGGTTTAGCCTGGAATAATTCAGCATGAGATTGCACTGTAATGGTGCAATCCTAAACAGGTATGTGTATCTGACTGTGTGTTAACTGAGGCACACAATCACTCCCAATGTATATAATAATGGTGAGACACAAGTTTCAAGGGTGGTGAATGCTGCTGCCTTCCTTTATGTCTTCTAAATGGATATGTGACTCAACATTTTCAGTGTTCTTTTTATTCAAAATGAATCACATTTGCTTTTTGCAGGCACAAAATGTGCACATCTCACGTGTTACCCACACTCTTTCTTCTAGCTTTTGATGGTCACACTGTTCCCGTTACTTGAATAAGCAGGTGATGTAGCCAGTTTGGGATGACGAATGCATCCTCCAAGATACAAAGGAAGCATAAAGTTGTTTGTGAAGTAGTCTGAGTCCTCATGCAGCCCTTCAGACATGAAATCAAAGTGAAGGACTTTCCCCCCCTCTCCTGCAGCATAGCTCTGCTAATACAGGATACTTTCTTAATGTGTTTTTTCTTTTGAAGTTAAGTGCACTGTCCCTTTCCTGCACTAGGGTGCATATCAAAAAAGGAGAGGGGAGAAACGGGCTTTTATGATTCAGCAAGTCTCCATCCTTGTTATATTTGTACACTTAAAACACTATGGTCACTACAGAGTTAGGCATACATAAATAAACCCACTGAACTCAGAGGAATTAAATGTCCCTAGTTCTGTCCTGGCCTACGGGGCAGGATTAGGGCTACAGCACAGCATTTTGTGGTGAGTCACTCCTCTTCCTTGCCTAAAAAGGAAATGATTTCTCCATGTTTCTCATGGAAAGACTAAGGCTGGAACACAGTGTTCTGCCTCCATGCCAGCTAGGAGCTTTCTGTTCCCTCTGATGCCCCATCAAATTAATGCATGGCTTGTCATTTGTTTCCCCGTTTGCTATCAATGGGCTTCCTGTCTGGTAAGTTGCTTTATTAGTAGTAGTATGAGTGGTGGTAGTGGTAATATGTATCATCATCCTCAAATGGGATTATTTCAATGACAGGCATTAATTAGCACACACAAATTTGGAGATCTTTAACTACAGAAGATGAAGGATTTTTCCCTATATCAGAATGTGTTAATGAGGAGGGGAAAGATTGAAGGTCAAAGAAGATGGGGACGGCAAAGGATGAGAGGGTTAGACAGTGTCATAGATGCAATGAACATGAAATTGAGCCAACTCCAGAGGACGGCGGAAGACAGGAAGGCCTGGCGTGATCTGGTCCATGGGGTCGCGAAGAGTCGGACTCGACTGTGCGACTGAACAACAACAAAAAGTTATTACCTCTGTCATTGTGGTGTAAAGCTCCTGTCTTTAGGCACTGACATACTCGAGTCCATTTTATGTTTTTTGCATAGCAGAAGTAAAATTTACTCTGATTTCTTACCTCATGGACTTATTTTAGCACATTTTAAACCCACCCTCTCTTCCATTTATGCTTATAACAGGCTGTTATTAACAACCCTTTGAGGGAGGTTAGGATGAGAGACAGCGACTGCTCAAGGCGTACCCAGCAAGCTTCCACGGCAGAGTGGGGATCTGAACCTGGATTGTCCCAGGCCCTAGTTTCACATGCTCACCACTCCACTATGGTGGTCTGTGTCTGTAAACAGTTAATTCCACTTCAGGATCAATACTGAAGGTCAAATATGGGCAATGTATACAGGATATCAACGCTTCCTTGACTATTCAGAATCTAAAATGAGGGAAAGTTTAAATTGCTACTTTTTTGGGGGGTTATAATTGTTGTTTTATTTTATATGGTTTTTATTGTGTTTTTATAATAGTTTTATTTATGTTGTGAGCTGCCTTGACTTCTCCTAAGGAAAAAGGCAACTAAAATGTTTTAAATAAATAAACAAGAAAGTAATCTTGTTTCGGTTCTGTTAAAACTTTCTCAGAGAAATGCTGTGAACTCATTATCAGTTCTGACGTATTACAATATACCAATATATAGCTGACACAAGAAAGACAGGACACTACATAGTGGGATGTGCAGGAACGTGTCTGCTTTTACTATGCAGCTATTCTGGTACAAATGGTGCTACTGAAAAATCTTCAATGATTAATATCAGTATGGCTTGCACCAAATGGATCTCCATCAGGGAATTTTCACTTTACAAAAGAACCCCTTTCTTTTTAGTGGGGTAGCTCATTTATGGTTCTACTGCTGTTCCAATGCTTTAGGATGTTATATGTTGGCAGAATAATTAACACAGCAACAGTGCACAACCTAATTAAGGTGAATATGGTGGTTTATTTATGAACTAACATACTTGATGGGAAAGAGGAGAGACAGAGATCCTAATCCTAACTACATCTCTAGCTAACAGAGAGGGTAAGACTGAGTGTGGAACTTTCGAGAAGGAGAAATTGCCCTAAGAGTAGCCATCTAGAGACAGACAAGGAATGACACTTAACAGGAGAATACGTGCTCACTATCCTATCTCATTGTTATCTTGCTGTCCCCTTCAGGGTCTCTTCTTCTCTTATACAATGTCTTGTACACCAGACATTGTGTTTCCCAAATATATCTAGAAGACCTTTCTTGTACCTTTGCAATCCATGCTCTGCTTTGTTTATGGTACACCATGATTTAGCAAGTTTTGTTTGTATTGTTTCCTAATTTCTGTAGTCCTAGTTCTATTGCTTTATTACTTTGTTTGTCCAGTAACAAAACAATAGGACTAGGATTACAGAAATTAGGAAACAATGCAAACAGAAAACTACCTAAACTATGACATACCATAAACAAAGCAGAGAGTTGATTGCAAAGGTACAAGACAGGGCTTCTAGACTCTGAGCTAGAACCCATGATGCATGCAGACACCCAGATGAACCACAGATCAGCAGTGGAAAGGAGAATATGAAACTGAAACCTGAACTATATGGCAGTATTGTCTTTGTCTGCAGATTTCTGTGAGAATACCTGGCAAATTCCCACATAGTAGGCCAAAATATGGACATACATTTTATACAACCTATTTAAGTTGCAGCAAACATCCAGTTGTAGCACTCCAGTTGACTCAATGGGTCCAGTAGCATATTTATTCACTTTATTACTATGCCAACTGAGATGGGTAATTTACTTTCTCTTTAAGTATGTGGCTGGGCCATCTAGTGGCGCTAATTGTGGAACAGCCTAAAGGAAGCCCAGAGCTCAAGAAAGATGGGCGTAGTTATCATCATTGCTCAGAAAATGGCATTCTGTGCTTTTGTCACCTTCCCTTTGGTTTAATTTGTTGTGAAAGAAATAAATGCCCAATGGTATTGGGCTGACACTGGTTATCTCCTATATTTAATAGGTCATTGACTTGATACATCTGCTTCTTGTTCTTTTGTTTACAAAGAAAACCATCCCAGCATAGGGTCAAAAGCAGGGGTAGCATTCAGGATGAGCCTGCCCTACCTTATTTTAAAGGCCTGCCTAATTGTTGTGACCTTGAGGTATCTTTTACATGTTTACTTGTGTAAGACACAAGATCCTTGCTGACATTAAGCAACTCTGGTTGGTGCCTGGATGGGAAATCTCTTGGAAATTCTCTCTACACTACCATGATAGAAGACAATCAAACTATACATGTAACCAATGAGTGTGATTGCAGTTTAGACGCTATTAAAAACAAAAGGAGGCATATAACAAGAATCCTCATTTTATGACTTTCCCACCATTTCAAGGGCAAGCCTGTGAGATCATTGGCAGTAGATGTAGATTAGTTCTGCACGTTGTCAACAAAGCGTTGTTTGTTTAAGCTGTAACACACTCCAGTTACTATGTTGTAACACACCCAGCTACTATCCTGATGGGCAAGGAGCCTTTCTAAATCCAGAAGGGCCATCTCATCTGCTCCTCCTTGTATCGTTCAGTTGTGAGTTGCCACATCTTTCCACACTTTGCAGACACCAAAGGTTTTGGTTCTGGACCATCTCTCACAGCTGCCACTTTAGTTTTTTAATTGGCATCTGGTTAGTAGTGCTACTAACCAGATGCCATATGGAGCTGCGGTGGCTCAAGTGGTTAAGATGCTGAGCTGCAGGCAGTGGAAGGTCGGTAGTTCAGCAGTTCGAGACCCGAGTGTGCTGCATGATGGAGTGAGCTCCCGTCTCTAGTTCCAGCTCCTGCCAACCTAGCAGTTCGAAAGCAAGAAATTGCAAGTAGATAAATAGGTACCACTTTGGTGGGAAGGTAACAGCGTTCCCTGCGCCTTGGTGTTTAGTCATGCCGGCCACATGACCACGGAAACGTCTTCGGACAGCGCTGGCTCTTCGGCTTTGAAACGGAGATGAGCACCGCAACCCTAGAGTCGGATTCGACTGGCTATCAAGCAAGGGAACCTTTACCTTTACCTTTAGTAGTGCATACATGCAACTAGCACATGGGGTGCATGCTCTGACAAGCAAAACAGCAGTGACAGCTATGAGT
This sequence comes from Gekko japonicus, assembly GCF_001447785.1. NCBI lineage: Eukaryota > Metazoa > Chordata > Lepidosauria > Squamata > Gekkonidae > Gekko > Gekko japonicus. The sequence goes on along the minus strand of NW_015166430.1, from coordinate 919,671 downwards.
ATCGCATCCAGAATCAGTTGCTCATCTTTTTCTTCTAATTAGCATACTCATGTTCCTTTTATAGAAAACCAAAGTGGGAGAAAGGCATGAAGACTGGGGATCTATCCAGGGTGAATAGTGTAAGGGAATAATAGTCGTGAGAAAGGGAGCTGCAGAGGACACTGACCTTGTCACTGCTGGAAGACCTGCCCAGGCTTCCTCTGGTTCCTGAGTCAATCCATGGGGGTGGGGGTCATCCGGGAGTCACCAAAAGGCTGGGCTGGCATTTTGCCATCATTGCTGCATCTCATCACTTTGTTCACCTGGATACTGTCCCTTCTGCTCCCGTGCAGTCCAGTGCAGAGGCCCTGATGGCAGGGAACAGGAAATGTACTTTCTCTCTCCCTTTCATCCTCATAGCATAGACAGAGTGGGATGCAGCCGGTGCTGGAAAGTTTACCAACCAGGGAATCCTGTCTCCCCATCTGAGCATGTTTGCATGGCCCCTTCTCTTTTGCAAAACAATTTGTGTTTAGAAGAAAGAGATCTTGACAGACACCTGCCTCAATCATAACAAGCTTTGTCTTGCTGTTAGAAATGGTATTCATAGATGTTGAGATGTATGTGGGGTAGGTACTTGTTCATATGAGGTCCTGGACTGTTCTTGCAGTGCAACTTTTACACTATTGGGACCAGAGAATGAGGAGCTGTGTGTCACTAGGCTGTCATTTCAAGCACGTCTTGGTTAAAATCTGGGGATATACTAGGGTAAAGACCTTACTTTCCTATTCGTTCTCTGTAAATAACACACCTGCTGTCTCTTACAGCTACATCTACTGTAGCAGAAGCCAAAAAAGAAACAGCAGGAGGCCACGCTGGAAGCCAAGCCAAAGAAATCCAGAGTGAAGAAACCAGAGGAATCGAGCCCTGCAGAGGAGACCACTGCCCCCACTCAGGGTAAGGGAAATGACGAGGCCACCAGGAATTGGGCTTTATGGACATGTGGATCTGCCTTATACAGAATCCAACCACTTGTCTGTCTGTTCCAGCACTGTCTGGTCTGACTGACAATGGCTTCCCAAGGTCTCAGGCAAATGTCTTTTGTAGCCCTGCCTCGTGAGATTTATTTCATATGCCAGGAATGGAACCTGGGATAAAACCTGTGCTCTGCTACTGAACTCTAGATGGCCTTCCTGTTGTCCAGCAGAAAGGTAGGAGATCGTTGTGGGCTCTGCTCAGGATGCCAGCAACTTCCATATGCAAATCATGGTAAAAGACAATCTAGCCACTCTTCTCCGCACCCTGGAACCTAGTATATGGACTACTGTAATGTGCATTATGCAGGGATGCCCTTCAACATCATCTGGAAGATGCCTTGGTGCAAAATAGTGGCAGCCCAGCTGTCGACTGGGACTAAACCCTAGAAATGTATCATGCCAGTAGACTTGCCAATTAATGGGGCTTACATTTCAAAGTCTTTAATGGCCTGGGACCAAGTTACCTCCAGGAGCATCTCCTATATGAGTCCTCTCCCTCTCTGCCAAATACCTGCATTCTTATCAAATTAGATTGAACTCTGAGTGGTGCCACAAGGAGCCAAACTGGCAGTCACAAGGAGGAGGGTCTTCTCTGCCTTGGAACGCCATCCCTCGAAGGGTCTTTGCTGCAGGCTCTTCAGCACACAAGCAAAGAAAAACACAAACATGATGAAGTTGCTGGATTGCTGGGATGAATCTTGTTCTCTTTCAAAGCTTTAGAAATCATTGCATTGTTCTTTAGTTCTTACTGCAAGCCGCTTCATGGCTCCACCAGACCAAAAGGTGGGGTGTCAATTTAGTACATCAATATCACTAAATGAATGGCTGGAATGAGCTCATCCGCAGCTGTGCCCTCAAATAGCTTAGAAATGGCCATAAGCCTGCCAGTCATAAAGGAGCCGCACTAAGAAAAGCCTCTTTTAAATCTCATTTTGTGAGAACCTGCAAATAATTGGTAGGTCAAGATAATCTTAGACTATTTTCACACATTTTGCTAAGCACAGTTGCACAGCCTTGACCTATCTTGTGTTCATTGTGTTGAGAATGAATGTTGCTTGTTATGAGTGGAACACAGAAGAGAAATCTAATGTATTTTGCACCCAATATAAGTTTTATATTTGCAAGCAGAACAGGTCAATCAATGGTTCCTGGCCATAGTGACTCAAGGAAAACCTCCACACTCAGTAGCTGTAAATCTCTGAATACCAGTCTTGGCGGCAACATCACGGGAAGGCCTTGTTCTCCATGTCCTGTTTGCTGGCCCACCAGGGTAACTGTGTGAAACAGGATGCTGGATGAGATGGACCAGGGGTCTGACCCAGCAGGGCTCCTTTTGTGTTTTTATCATAGACTTCAAGAAATGCATCCTTAGGGGTCCAACGAGAGTTGATGGCTGTCGATCTGTGTGTCTGAAAGCGGTGGCTGACGCATCCCTATCATATGGGGTGATGGCAATTGAACGTGCAGTGTGGGGAGGGCATGGGGGGGAAATAATCCTTCTGCTGCCCACGCTTCTCCCCATGGAACTGTCTCTCTCCCCAAATAGTTTTCTCCTGATGGGTCTTTGAGACTAGAGCAAAACATGTTGCAATAAAAATAACTGGGGATAATCTGTTCCAGGGGGCATGGGCAGAGAATGGGTGCCACACACTGTCTCATCTGGCCCACTGTGCTTTAAATTTTACATACAGTTTACAGGAATTCGGCCCAATGCAAATTAAGTTGTGCCACGGTCACATCTGATTTGGTCATGGCACACACCTCACGCCCATATTGTAACAGTTGTATTCTAGTCAGCTCATCCAAGAGAAGGGCAGAAACACAGGGCTGGGAAATACACACACACACACAGGCACACGGGAAGCTGCCTTATACTGAATCAGATCATCGGTCCATCAAGGTGAGCATGGTCCTACTCAGGCTGGCAGCAGCTCTCCAGGGTCTCAGGCAGAGGTCTTTCCCATCGCCTCTTAGATCCCTTTTCAACCGGGGATGCCGGGGGCTGGACCTGAAAATGGCATGCGAAGCAGAGGGTATTCCACTGAGCCACAGCCCCCTCCCATCTAACTATCTGAATTTAACCATCTCCCAAACATATATTCTTAAACTAAATTCAGCCTTAGGACTGCCATAGGGGGAAAGCATATGGAAGGTCGCCCCGAAGCATTTACTGCAGACAGAACTTTGGAGATGGCCACCGTGTCATCCCTTCCCTCCTGTCCTGGTGCACAGAACTGACCTTCCTGATAGTCATTCATTATGAAAGAGAAAAAATGGGGCAGCCTTCTCTGGCCTCCCAAAAGCAAGTTACTTGTTGCTTTCCAAAAGACCCGGTTATTTGTGGCCTTTCTCCCAACACCCCCCCCAAAAAGCCCCAATCATAGACATTGCTCTCACACGAGACCCTTGATCGTTGCAATGGCATCTCCCACTGTCTGTACCTCCCTGGCTTTCCCCCTAATACATTCTGACTGTGGCATTTCTTGTCACAAGCTGGTGTCAAAAAAGTGAGAAAGAAGAAGGAAGAGAAGTCGGAAGAAGGGAATGACAAGGACCCGTATGCCAAATTCATTAAAGATCCAAAGAAAAAGAAGGAACCCCCATCATCTCATTTCAGTGTGGCCAAGACCCAGAAAAAGAGACAAGGTAAGGGCCCTGCCAGCTCCCCTCACCCTATCCCATTCTCTCGCTTAGTTGTGCATCTGCATTCACACACGCACAGACACGCACCTCGAGTGCAATCTGATTCAAGCCATAGATTCCAGAGGGTGCACCACTCTTTGATCTCCATCCCTGTGCCATTTTGTTTTTCAAATGACCTCCAGCTGAGAGCAGAGGAGTTGGTGTGTGGGTAAGGAGTAGAAGTTGAGTCGAAAGTCTCCCAGAGCTCTTTCAGTGCCAGCTGCCATTTGCCATAGTCATGCAAAATCTTTGAATTGTGCCTTAATGGTATTCTCAGTCATAACCTGATAGATATATAGGAACAACAGTGCATGCATAAACAAACACCTAGTTGTTTTTCTGTGCACCTAAACACAGTTTGTGTTGCTGCAAATCTCTCTCTCTCCCTCTCCCAGCTCTTTTTAGAAGCTAGTTGTCCCAGTGCTTAATTTTTTTAGGATATAGCAGTGGCATTTGCATAGTAGACCGGCAGACTGGTGTGGTGGAGAAAGGGCTCTTCATCCTTTCCCTTTGTGCTGTTTTCCTATTAGGAATCATTCCACAAGTTGCTTCTTGCCCCACGAAGGAAAAGTAATGGGTACTTTTCCCTTGCAGGGCAAAATGCAGATTGGGGAAAAGCAATTTTAGCAAATAAACAACTCAAGATGAAAGAATTGGGAACCCCTCTTCCACCACACAAGTCTTCTGCTTCATTTTGCAGCCTCAAGAGCTACATTTTGCAAAACAAACCATGAACAAACAAACAACCCCCCTAAAGATATACTTTTGTAGTGTTGGAAGTCCCTGGCAGCCAAAAATCAAGATGCTTTAACAAATGAACATGCAGTATTATTTTGTGCTAGTCTGTGTGGCACCTGGCAGCCACAGATTTAACTTTGAGGGCTGTATGTGCCTCTAGAACTGTGGCACCCACCCTCCTTGCATGTGAAAAAGCACCTGGTTTAGTTCATCTCTCCCACTTGGTGAAAGTGACAAAGCCCCACAGCAAGGAACTTCCCTTATCTAGCCCGCACCATGATGGAATTGTGGGAGAATCATGAAAATGGAACAGATAAAATTGGGGCGCACTTTGCAAGCTCACATTGATTAGTTGTAAATTACTGTAATAATAAATACTACAGTCCAGGCAGCAGAGTTCACTTGCTCCAAAGCTAAAGAAACGCTTCCACCTGCCTCTGGCTGTTAAAGTTTTTGTTGGGTTCCTTTACATGGCTGTTTCTTCTCCTTTCCCCCTTTCAACTCCTGCTTGTCCAAACCCGAAATTTCCAGAGGCCTCTGAAGAGGAGGAAGATGAAGAAGAGGAGGAAGAAGAGGTAGAAAGTGAAGATCCCCCCAAAAAGCCAAAAAGGAAGATCAATAAAAATACTCCAGCAGGTGACAGTAAGGAAAAGAAGTCCAAAAGTAAAGGTCAGTGACAAACTATTGTTCTTAGCAGAAGTAGTAGTGATGCTAGTAGTATATTTTGGGCAGTTAACAGAGATATACATGCAAAAATAGATAGCTTCTTACCCTGAGAATGTTTACAATCTAAATAGATAATGGAGAAGACATGTTTTGTTTTGTTTTTGCTGTCAAGTTATAGCTGACTTATGGGGACCCCTGTAGGGTATAGCAAGGCAAAACACGTTCAGAGGTGGTTTGGCATTGCCTACCTCTGCATAGCCTCCCTAGTCTTTCTTGGCGGTCTCCCTTCCAGCCGGGACTGAAGCTGCTTAGTTTCCGAGATCTGATGAAATCAGGCTAGCCTGGGCTATCTACATGGAGCTACCTTATAACAAGTCAGATTACTGATCCTTCTTCCTCAGACAAGCCACTCTGACTGGGAGCAGGTCTCCAGAGTCTCAGCAGATAAAGGTCTTTCCCAACACCTGTTCACTGAGATCCCTTAACTGGAGAGCTTTGAAACTAGGTACCTTCTGCGCCTTCTGCGAGGAAGACACGTGGTCCTGCCACTGGGAAGAGAGAGAAACACAAAGGCAGGGATGCATGCTGATCCGTGAAGGTGGGTAAATGTAATTGTACAGTTATAAAAACTGGCTACAGTTGGGCATGGAGATTAAAGGATATGGAGATTAAAGGATATGGCAAAGGTCATGTGGAAAAGATGGTTTTGAGCAATTATTTGATGGAAGAAAATGAGGCAGGACTAGGTATGCTCTAAAGCAGGAATTCAGCACAAAATAAGCAGCAAGAAAGGAAGAGTAGAGCTGTTTAAGGAAGCTGGAGACTATCCATTATCTGAAGGGGATAAGGGCTGGTCACAAGAGTGAAGATCTCAAGCAGGGACGTAATGAGAAATCTCTGAGATGGTCTATGTCTGTACTACAGACATATTGGTTTGAGGGTGTCTCCCTCTCCCTACAAACCTCTGAGAACTACACAGAGGGTTCTCAGCATCTTCATCAAACTCCAGGGAGAGGTGGGTCAGTGACAGACAGAGCATCTGCTTTGCATGCGGATTCAGTCCCTGCTTTCTCCAGTTAAAAGGACTGGGTGGTTGGTAATGTGAACCACCTCAACCCAAGACCCTGCAGAACCCCTGCTGGTCAGAGTAGGCAATACTGACCTTGATAGACCAAGCGTCTGGCTCAGTATAAGGTAGCTTCATGTGTTCAGCTCCCAAAATACTTCCGCAGAAGTCCCTACGATAACACTGGCATAAAATTACAGGCCTTTCAAATGTTCAAAGGTAGCCTTTGACAGAGCTTCTCATCATCATTATTATTATATAGAATAAGATGGAATATCTTGGAAGCCCTCGCTCCATCATTGGTCAACTAATTCAGTGTTCTAGTGGAGGATATTGGGACTGGTGTGTTTTCAGACTTTGCTATCTGTTCCCGGTTCAGTTTTGCCATTAGTAACCGACCCGTTTTGCTTCCTTAGTCAAAATTTCAGTGCATCATTATGACACGTTATGACACCTGCATGACTAGGCACAAGAAATCCATCTCACTTATGAAAAGGGTCACAGCCAGTGAGACTAGGAGGCTTTGAAACCGGGGGGGGGGGATCACTTCATCCATAGCTCTGCCCTTCTCCATGGCCAAAGAGTAACCAGACAGCCTTGGCATTTTTCATGAGGGTTAACTTGACTCCTTGAGGGACCAGGAACAAAAGTCATGAGCTACAAGAGCTTCAACCATTAAGCTACCGATGGATGGCCAGACAAGAAGAACCAGGATTCCAGCAGCATCATGAGTCGAAAACCCCTTCTGTGCTAGAGTGCCTCTGTATCCTTGGACAATTCACTGAGATTCTCTGAGCCTCACTTGGTCATTGGAAAATGGACACAATAAATGTCCTCTACCTCAGAGTCAGAGGTGTGTGTAATGAGAAGGAAGAGGAGGAGGTAGATAGGCCTCAGATTTGGAAGAGAAAAGAACAGAGATAAATGGACAGCGATACAATAAGGCAGAGCAATGTACAGCTGAGGTTCTGCCAACACATTTAGGACCAAGTGCTGAGACCCCATCTCTGAACTCAAGAGAGTCGTGGAGAAGGGCAGCACTGGGTCAAGAGAAACTCCAGCCAATGGTGGCTGTCATTGTGTGAGGAGATTTGTGTCCATGGGGAAGGTGGCTATGGAACTGCACCTAAGAAATACCTGCTCCAATGGGCAGGATGAGGATTACAGAAAGGCTCTTCTTGCCTTTCATTTTGCAGTCTTCTCTCCTGCCCCTTCCTATATCCATCATTTTTACCCTCCTTTTCTTGCTTTCTTTTTATCACAAACATACTTTGAAGGTCTAGAAAGGACCATCTGTGCTAAGCAGCTTCTTTATTTTGAGCTACTATCGTCTCTGCTGAAACGAACTGTGGGCTTTTGTTGGTCTTCACGAACCTGCAAACACTGTTTCAGCAGGCAAGAGTACAGCAAAAGGAATAAGAGTGAGCCTATCAACCACCTTCAGCACTCTAAACACTATGGTCTGTCTGCAGGGGTCATTTAGTAGAAAAAGAGGTGCAGGAGCTCATTAGTATAACTCATTAGCATAACTTATTTGCATATGCCACACCCCCTGACATCCCCCACCACTCAGGCTCCACTGGACTGTTTTGGATTGCTAGCTATTGGGGGTGGGGGGGACTGTGCAGATCTGTCCTCACAGAGGAGGGAGAGCTTGTACCTGAATAAAACTTGGTCTTAAAGGAGCCACTGGACTATTTTGGACCAGGGGCCTGGTGTGGTTCTGCAGCTTACCTGGCTGCTTCTTGCCCTGACTGAGGTCTGCTGGGAGCAGGGGGTGGGGCTTGTTGCATGTGCCCACCCCCTGGGCTCTTTACTGCCAGAGCTGCGCTCCTGCAGGAAATGACCCCTGTCTGTCTGCCTTCTTCAGTTTTGCTCCATTTCTCCCTTTCATATTCTTTTATTCCCATTCATTGAAATTCACTTTTATCCTTTCCTTACTTGACCCATCCCCTCCTTCACCCTGCCTTGCCTGTTTGGGGAGCAGGGGGTGGGGCTTGTTGCATGTGCCCACCCCCTGGGCTCTTTACTGCCGGAGCTCCGCTCCTGTGCGCTCCTGCAGGAAATGACCCCTGTCTGTCTGCCTTCTTTAGTTTTGCTCCATTTCTCCCTTTTATATTCTTTTATTCCCATTCATTGAAATTAACTTTTATCCCCTCCTTCACCCTGCCTTGCCTGTTCGTCTTCTCTTTGAGCCTCTCTGACCCTAATTTCATAAAATTCTAATGCTTTTCACCTCTCTGTGTCTTAATAGGAGACAAAGGTGAACCTGATGCCAAGACCAAAACTGCAAAGACACCAAAGAAGGAGCCAACTTCTGTGTTCCAAGTTAACGGGGACAAGAAAGACAAAAAAGTCAAAAAGAAAGGTGAGAGTCGGAATAGTCTGGTGGTTAGAGTGCTGGACTTGGCCCAGGGAGCCCCAGGTTGAGATGCCTTCTTGGGTGATGAACAGAGCTGGCCCAAAGAGTGTGGGTGTCCTAGGCCAGCTCCTGCCTCCTGTCACTGGCCTGGGTGTACACCAAGCCATCACAGAGGGGAGAGAGAGAGCAGCTGCCTCCTCTTCTTCCCTCCCTCCATCCTTTGTGGGGGCAGTGTGGGGGAAGGCAAGCAAGGCGACCAGGGCAGTGGTGCGTGTCCTAGGCCAGCTCCTGCCTCCTGTCATTGGCCTGGGTGTACACGAAGCCATCACAGAGGGGAGAGAGATAGTAGCTGCTTCCTCTTCTTCCCTCCCTCCCTCCCTCCTTTCTGGGGGCAGTGTGGGGGAAGGCAAGCAAGGCGACCAGGGCAGTGGTGCCGAGGTAGGGGCACAACTTAGGGTTGCCACTTGCCACCAGCCAGCCTCTTTTGGTGCCTACCCAGGTGGCCCCACTCTGCCAGGCAGCACCTTTCACACATGTGATTGAGCTGGGCAGTGTCTTTCACGCGTGACTCAGCCAGGCCTCGCAGCACCTCTGTTGCATCACGTGGGACTCGGCCCAGCTAGGCAGTGCCTTTGCCACATGCATCTTGGCCAGGAAGTGCCCTTGCCACAAGCAATCTGGCCCAGACTGTGGTGACTGAGTAGAGGAGGCTCCCCAGGCCATTGGCCCACCAGGAAACGGCCTCGCAGCACCTCTGTTGCATCACGTGTGACTCGGCTCAGCTAGGCAGTGCCTTTGCCACATGCATCTTGGCCAGGAAGTGCCCTTGTGGTGGCTGAGTAGAGGAGGTTCCCCAGGCCATTGGCCCACCAGGAAAAGTTCCAGTGGCTATAATAGCCAGTCTACCCCTGACAGCTTTGTAGGTAGAGCCAGTCATAACATAGCAACTTGTACTACAATTAGCCTGGGTGGCCCTAATCTCATCAGATCTCAGAAGCTAAGTAGGGTCAGCCCTGGTCAGTATTTGGATGGGAGAACCCAAAGGAATTCCAGGGTTGCTAGGCAGAGGGAGACAATGGCAGAGCACCTCTGAATGTCTCTTGCCCTGAAAACACTATGGGGGTAGCCATAAATTGGCTGGAACTTGACAGCTCTTTCCACCACCACCACAGTTAGAGGGGTAGACACAAAATCCACGTAATACCTTTTACTGGGGACAACCGAAATGACAGAAAACCTTATGCAAGCTTTCAAGCTTATCAGAACACTTCTTCAGACTAGAGGTTACACAAATTAAAAGGAAAAAATGCAGATTATCTGGATCAAGCTCTTGAAACCCTCCTGTCTTGTCAGCTTTTTGTGTTAGATGCTGACAGGCTCACAGTTTAATTATGGTAGATTTAAGATTATAGCACTCGCATTCTGGGGGAAATAAGCAAACAATGGATTGTCACCTCATCTGAAAGACAATGCAGGCCAGCCGGGTCCACCTGTCACTCAAAAACTCATGCAAGAAGCACAGTTTTCCTTGTAGGCTGAGACCAGATGGAAGCATGTGGTAGTCAGCATTTGAACAACAGCTGAGACAAATTGATTATGGTTCACAACTTCACAAGGTATATTGGATTGAAGTCAAACTGAGTATTACCTTGTGTAAGCAGTCTTTTCACGGGTCATTCCCATCCTGTTGATAAATCCCTCTCTCTCTTGGCTGAAATTAAAGGTAATGGTAAAGTTTCCCTTGCTCGAAAGCCAGTCGAATCCGACTCTAGGGTTGCGGTGCTCATCTCCGTTTCAAAGCCGAAGAGCCAGCGCTGTCCGAAGACGTTTCCGTGGTCATGTGGCCGGCATGACTAAACACCAAGGCACACAGAACGCTGTTACCTTCCCACCGAAGTGGTACCTGTTTATCTACTTGCAATTTCTTGCTTTCGAAGTGCTAGGTTGGCAGGAGCTGGAACTAGAGATGGGAGCTCACTCCATCATGCGGCACCCAGGTCTTGAACTGCTGAACTACTGACCTTCCACAGCCTGCAGTTCAGTGTCTTAACCACTTGAGCCACCGCAGCTCCATTGGCTGAAATTACTCATCCATAAAAAGCAGATATTCTTGGGGGAAGGGGGGACATTTCCTCTGTTGTTTTCCCATACAAACCACCAGAAATACAACAGCCCAATTGTAACTTGACTGTCAGGAGGAAATACAAAGTTACCTCTGTGTTTTCTCTGGAAGAGCAAATGGCAACTTTCTTGGAGGTGAAATAGTCAATAGCATGATCCTTTCCCAGCCTGATCAAAGGATGCCTGTGTTTGTGTGTGAAGGAGGAGGCAAGGCGAAGGGGAAAGGGTGCTGTTCCTGTCGTTTGCATGTCTGTACTTCCTCCTGTGCACAACAGAGAAGCTGCTGCAGTAGCTTTAAAGGGAAGGATAATAAAGTGAGTACAGCAGCACTGGAGGGGGGATGGAGAGCTATTTGTTATTGCTTGGAGACTAATTGGTCACTCCCATCCTGAGTGATTTTCTGTCCACCTCTGTTCTAGTGTGCTAAGTACACATAGCTGCTTTGCATGAGACATGCAAGATTACAACAGGAAAGTGTTGTACACACACACACATACACACACATACACACAAAGGGCCATAGAGGGGAAGGATGGGGGCGCTATCATTAGTTGTTTGTCTTTCCCTGTACATGCAACTTCCTTCTCAAGGCCAAACTACACATGTGTTTGTGTTTACAATTCTGTGGAAAGAAAGTGACTGAGGATAGGAACTTGGAGTGGTGAAATGGCAGGTGCAGAGTGAGTTGTGCTTTCTTCCTTCCACTTCTCTGCACCCCCCCCCAAAAAAAAAGGGACTTTGGTCTCCTGTTGTAAGCAAGATGACAAAGAACTTGGTGCTACAATTCTCCCACTTTAGGTTCACAGGAGTCCTAAAGGGTAGCGAGGCAAGGCAGGAATGACAGAAGGGCACAAAGTGCTGCATGATAATATGACCGCATGAGAGGAGCAACAGAATTTAAAAGAACAATGAGGATTAAACCCTCACTGGGACATTAATACATGATATTGTTCCCCAGTGCCAATGTTTTGATCTTGCATTAGCCAGAACTGATGTTAAATAACACTCTTCTGCTAACCCGCACTCAGTGAGGAGTTGAGAGAAGATTCCACAACCATATTGCTAGATATTCTAAAGAATCTGGCCTGACTGTTTTCTTCTCTCCCTTAATAACTGTAGTTCTGAAAGGCAGTGAGGCTGAAGATGAATCTGATTCCAGCCCCAAGCGAACAAAACCTGAAAAAAAGAAAAGCCCAGCATCCATGTTTCATGCTGGGGGAGAAGGCCCAAAGGAGAAAAAAACAAAAAAGAAGGGTAAGTACAACATCAGGCCTTGCTGGAAGAAGCAGAACAAGAAGGTTCTTCATGGTTAGTCTCATAGCCCCTGGTGGTAGATAAAGGAAAAGCACCAAGATGAACTCCCAGAAGGTGTTTGGCAAAGGAGACTCGAGGCTTGAAACTGGAAGGAGCACAGTGCCACCAATACCTAGTTGAGTTTGAGGTCTTTATTGGCAAACTCTTCTTTAAGTGGAGCTGATTTACAGTCATTCTGCCTCTACTACTGCTTCTTGATAAGAACATAAGAACATAAGAGACGCCAATGTTGGATCAGGCCAAAGGCCCATCCAGTCCAACACTCTGTGTCACACAGTGGCCAAAAATACCTGGTGCCATCAGGAGGTCCACCAGTGGGGCCAGGACATTAGAAGCCCTCCCACTGTTGACACCCCCCCCCAAGCACCAAGATGACAGAGCATCACTTGCCCCAGAGCCCCTATCTATACCTTGTGGCTAATAGCCACTGATGGGCCTCTGCTCCATATGCTTATCTAATTCCCTCTTGAAGCCGTCCATGCTTGTAGCCGCCACCACCTCCTCTGGCAGTGAATTCCATGTGTGAATCACTCTTTGGGTGAAGAAGTACTTCCTTTTATCCGTTCTAACCCGACCGCTCAGCAATTTCATGGAGTGCCCACAAGTTCTTGTATTGTGAGAAAAGGAGAAAAGTACCTCTTTCTCTACCTGTTCTTTGGGGGTTTCATCCAATCCTGCTTTCCCTGCACAGATGGTTTTTTTAAGGCAACTTCATCCAATCCTGCTTTCCCTGCACAGATTTTTTTTAAAAAAGGCAAGTGTGTACTAGGGTTGCCAACCTCCAGGTGGTAGCTGGAGATCTCCTGCTATTACACCTGATCTCCAGGCAACAGATACCAGTTCACCTGGAGAAAATAGCCGCTTTGGAATTTGGACTCTATGGCACTATGCCCCAAGCCCCGCCCTCCTGAGGCTCCTCCCCCAAAATCTCCAGGTATTTCCCAACTTGTAGCTGTCAACCCTACTGTGTACTTTCACTCACCAATGTAGGAATCTCCCCAACACTCATAATTGTGGGCATATTAGCAATGTGTGCTTGTGGGTTAATGTACATGGCTAATTTACCACATGCACGTTCAAGCTTAGCCAGAAAACAAGGGATCTCGGGTTGCTATTCAGAGGAGTTAATTAATTATTGTATGGCATCGTGTGTAGTACAGTCAGGAGATCTGAAGACTGTCTGGCTGCCTTAAGTTCTAGCTCTTTTTAGTGTTATGCACCACTAGATGGTTAGCTAGACTTATTTTTTGGACTGAAAGAGCTCTGAAAGAACTGTGACTGACCCAAGGTCATCCAGCTGGCTTCAGGTGGAGGAGTGGGGAATCAAACTGGGTTCTCCAGATTAGAGCCCATCACTCTTAACCACTACACCACACTGGCTCTCTTATGCAGAGGAAGGCAATGGCAAACAACCTCTGCTCAGCTCATGCCTTGAAAACCCCAAGAGAGGTCTCCATTAATCCGTCGTGACTTGATGGCATTTCATTATATTATTCTGTAGAAGCCTGAATAGCCCAGACTAGCTCAAGCTGGTTAGAGTTTGGCTGCTAAGTGGGGTAAGCCATGGTGAGTACTTGGATGGGAAACCCCCAAGCAACATGAGGGCTGTTACACAGAGGCAGGTGGTGGCAAACCTCCTGTGCTTATCTCGTGCCTTGAAAACCCCATGAGGGGTCAACCATAAGCTGGTTCTGACTTGATAGCACTGAGCTATCATCATAGTGGTGTGTATGTTCGGTCACAGGTTTATCCGTCCATTCACTGTTATTCCTTTCTCCCAAGGACATCATATGTCGCTCCCCCTCCACTCACCACCTTTATCCTCACAATAACCCTGTAAGGTAGCTTAGGCTGAAAGGTGGAGAATGACTGGTCCAAGGTCTTTCAGGAAGCCAAGTGGGGATCTGAGCTTACATCTCCCTGGGGTTAGTCTGGGACTGTAGCCCACTACATCCTACTGACTCCTTCCTTCCATGCCAAATCTGAGTACAACTTTAAGTCATATTCTCATTGGGTTCCCATTGAGCACAGTGTTCTTTTGCCTTCAGCTGTTGCCAAAACTACTGAAAATGAAAGTGAAGAAGACCCCCCAACAGAAACAGCTCAGAAGAATACCAACAAGAAGGGGAAAGGAAAGAAGTCCAAGAAGGTAGCTCCCCAAGCCTTTTCAGCTCTGGTGACACGTGAACCATGGGGGCATTAAGAGCAGCTTCTTTAGACAACTCATTTTGTTAGGCAACCAACTACATAAGACAGGAGCACCTGCAATCTGGCTGAGTACAGAGTATGTTAGTGGTGCCAGCCCCCTCTGTGCACTAAAGAAGAAGGCGAGGAAGGGATGGGATCACTGCATTCATGCAGCCTGTTCCAACAGTGTATTTTCCCCCACTGCCATTTAGACAGGACCAGCTTCCAGCCCAGGTAATGAATTTATAGCTGGAGTAGTTAGGGTCCAGGTCCAGCCAAGTCACAACTCAAGTCACCTTCACTGTCACCTGGATTTTTCCTACACCTTCCCCAATATTCTCTGGTCAGTGCCAGACCTCAGGCTGGCTCTTGACCTCAGTAAATTCCCTGATTTGGAGACAGGAGAATGAGAGTTGGAGATGTGATTTGAGACCGTGCCAAAGACTCACTTTACATGGAGCCCAGCCTGGTCATCCCTGCATCTCCTCCCTTCCTCTCCAGTGCAACATGTCACCTTGACCTTGTATACTCCCTTGGTCCTCTGTGCATCACAGGAGACTGTAGGGGGAAAGGCTCACTTGAGGCCAGGTGCATTGGAGGGCTGATAGGAGTGTGGGTCTTTCTCATATTCAAGCTTTCTGAACACCCAGAGTACTATTGCAGAGGACTGGAAGACTTCTCCTGCTATGCAAAGCAGCCAGGAGTGTAGGAGATAGCACAAAGGAGACTGATGGTCTGTGAACTCCCCAGGTACCCTTGTGAAATGAGAATGCTGGTGCTCTTGGGCCCTTACTGACCTGTGGACCTCAGCAAGTGCCTCCCAGTACCAGTCATTCTTACGCTGGTTTTTGAGTTCAATTTCTGGCAAGCGTTCAAGTGTTACTTCTGGAACAAACCCAAAAGTAATATCACTCCATAGGGGTGACAATCTAAGAACCACCCAAACTGGCATGAACTCAAAAGTGACATTGTGGCATCAGTGTGTTACCAGTCCCCCCCACACACACAAATAAACGCCCACTGCTGCACTGAGCATTAGCGGGGGTGGCACGGCCCAGGGTACCTGGCAATCAAAAGGAGAGTCTGGGAGGTGAAGACAATGTAATTTGGCATTGCACCAACACTGCAATGTCAATTTCAGCATGAACTCGGAAGTGGTGTCATTGCACCAAAACTCTATGGTTATACAAGAGAGTTTGGGGTGAGTCCTATAGTGTTGCTCCAATGCAGTGATGTCACTTCTGGGTTTGCACTGGAAGTGACATCAAGGCATTGGCATAACACCAAACCCCCCTTTTGCTCCCACTGCTCCATGGGAGCAGCAGCAGGGGCCCAGGTTGCTGGGCAGGAGGTCTCCTGACAAAGTGGGAGACCTGGTACACCTATGGCCACCGTAGTCAATTTTCTTTTCATGTACAGCACCCAGCACACTGTTGGCCTTCAGTTACATTCTAAATACTAGTATACAAGGGGGGGGGGAGCTGCAAGGAATTGCAGAGGACATCTGATTATTCCTGTATCTTCTCCCCCACTATTTCCTTTTTCCTTTCCATGGTAGCCCCCATTACCTGTACCAATGCTTTTCTTCCCATTGGCAACCTTAGATTGATGATAATTATAGTCAAGCATAGGAAGAAAACCATTTCATTTAGATGCTCAGGTAAGGGTTTGTGCAAATATCCAGTGCAAAACAAGAATGCTTTTAAAAGATCTCATTATTTTCTTGTATCCTTTTACGTCTCTTATTCTTTCAAGCCCTTGACTTTTTATTTATGAGCCTTATTTTTTGGAAAGTAAAAAGCCTGAAAATGGGGCACCTATAATCAAAAACTCTGGGAAAATTCTGAAGGAAAATTAGCAGAGCATTTTTTTAGAGGAGAGGAAAAAACATTATTGAAGCCAGTGGTAAATTGTAAGGCCCAAATCATGAGTTTCAAAGCACTTGTGATTACCTGCCTAAGGCCTGATGACATACAACCTGTTTAGCTGACATATGGATAATGAATGGTGGGTCATGTTGGGTTACTATTTTTAAATTATGTTAGATATTTTTTATATCTTCTTTTATTTTCTGGTGGTGGTTGTTTCTGTTGTAAGCTGCTGAGCTTTTTATAATAAAGAGGTGGGGTAAAAATGTACTAAAAATAAGTAAACATCTGATTAGTCAAACATTTGCATGAACTAAATTGATATTTTCAAATGGTTACATTTTCAGATGGCCTTAGAAATTCATACTATGTCTTCTTAGGCAACCAGAATTTGGATACCAGGAAACTTGTTGCAATATAATTTGGCAAGAACAGGTAAACCAAAGACCCAAAACAAAGGCAATTGAGGATGAGGTCATGCATGAGAATGCACAAGAATAGTGGGCTGTGTGTGCTTGTCTTGTGATGATCATGCCAAAAGTCGCAGGGCAGTCTGTTCATGGAAACAAACTCTCTTTGCTGGACTGTAGAAAGAAGAGAGAGCACCCTCTCCTGTCATTGAAGTGGACAATCTGGAGGAATTTGTATTACAGCCGGCTACTCAGGGAGTAACTATCAAGTGTCGGGTCACTCGAGATAAGAAGGGGATGGATCGGGGCCTCTATCCTACATATTACCTTCATCTTGATAATGATAAAAAGGTAAGAAGCTAAAAGTTCATTTTGCCTTGTGGGAAATGAGTGCCCTGTAGGGAA
>NW_015166430.1:894967-902826 GCF_001447785.1 Gekko japonicus | reverse complement strand
CACTGGGAATGGAGAAAAGGTTTACTAAACGGAGTATTGTTGTGAGACGTTCCTTGTGCAATGATGAGGTCTCCTCAATGGGACCAGGAAAGGGATGAGAATGAGCCGGAGAAGACAGTGACTATTAAGTGATGATGTTTCAGTGGCGGCAGCAGGTTAAACAATGAGCAAGTGGGCATGATGTTTACATGTACCTATTAGTACCCTGTGAAAAAACGTAGCATCTAGTTTGGCTAACTAGAGTGTAGCTGATTAAAAGAGGGGATGCTAAGCAATGTTGTGGCAATGAAACACTCTAGCCTACCTAGCCCGATTACCAATGACTAGACTTGGCATCAGGTAGTGGTGGAGTTTTGCAAAGACACAAAACTTGAACCGGAAACCATCTCTTCTCCCCTTTGCCTTAACAACCCAGCAATTTCATGGGATTTGGGGATAAAGAGGTCCAGTGCCTTACTCTAAATCCCCTACTGGATTCCACTTTATCTTCACCACTTTGCAGTCTCCTGTAAAAGGGAGGCAGGAGTACAGAGCCAGCTGGCCAATAGTATAAAGGAGAGAAGAGCTTCTGTTCCTGAGAGCAGGGAGGAGATTGGTCTTTAGCACAGTTATAATGTGATCATAAACAGATTATCAACCTTCTAAACCCAATAATATCAATGGGCTTAGAAAGGTGCAACTCTGCTTAGAATTGCAATACTAGCCATATGGCAGGTCTATGTACATGCTATTAAATGCTTTTAAAATTAAAGGTGCTTGTAAGCAAATCTGATTAGCAGTGGGGAATGGTCCTTCTGTGAAGGCTGTGAACTTTGAAGAGTAGCATCACAGATGCAACTACATATAGGAGGCAGACATGGAAGTATCCTGCTGTGTATGCAGTTGCTGGCTCATGAAGTAAAGTTCATGAGATTTGGGTGTTTGATGGTCTCAGGGCTCTGAGCCACCCTGTCTCTGCTCACACTGAGTGGTGGTGCTTAGCTATTGGGTGCCTTGGCTGAGTAATGCTCCCTCTAAGCTATGGAGTCTTGTGAGCAAAAACTCTACTTTGTGAGCTACTGGCATTAAAGTTGTGAGTGAGTGATTTGTCTGCCGCATAAATTAGTTTTCTCTGGAGCCATCCTTTTTGAGCTCAGACAAAAATCTGTGAGCTGGAGGCTAAATAATTGTGAGCTAGCTCACACTAACTCAGCTTAGAGGGAACACAGGTGAGGACCCACATTTTATACCCTCCTGATTGTGAACTTCTCTTCCTCCACTGGGGTTTGGGTGTTAGATGGACTCAGGGCTCTGAACCACCGCGTCTCTCTGCTCACACGGAGTGGTGGTGCTCAGGTACTGGGTGCCTTGGCTGAGTGAGGACCCTCATTTTATACCCTCCTGATTGTGAACTTCTATCCCATGCTGGGGTTTGGGTGTTAGGTGGATTCAGGGCTCATGTCGGGCCACATGACAGCCTTGTGTGACCAGTACTCCAGGGGATTGGTGTTGGTGGTCTCAGGAGACTTGGCGAATGGCAAGGTACTCCCTCACCACCTCTGCCAAATCTTCTGCCACTGCACGCCTGGCTTCCCCACCATCCCAATTCACCACTGACAACCAGTAGCGTGGTTTCTCCCTGGTTGGTCTCTGAGGCAGAGGTGCTGGACTGTGGCTCCTCCTCCTCCCCCCCAGCCTCTTCCACCCGCTGTTCCTTCTGACCACGTCTGTTGGCCTGTAGCTTCCACACTTCTTTGCAGAGCTCATGCTTCCATTGTAAGAGCTCTGCATTCAGGAGAGCAATGCTGTCTTTTATCTGGGGGACACAGATACAGGTCAGCTTGTACTTTATTGCAGAGAGGATGCAACCTGGTGGTGATGCCAACCTGCAGCCTCTCTGCCAAGGCCCCGACCTGTGGGAGAACTGCTGGCTCCGGTGTGGGGGCCAGCACCTGGTCCAGCCCTTGAATCATGGGGATGACATGCCCCAGGCTGGCCATAGGGGTGCAGAGCATGTCATCAGTGGTGTCCTGGAAGGGCTTGAGGACACGCACCATTTGGGAGAGGGCCAGCCAGTCATTGGAGCTGATGCTGAGCTCCTCTTCCCCATTCAGGATGGTCATGGAGGAGATGACATCCCGCTCAGCGCTCTTCTGTTCTACCAAATGCAGAATCATGGCATACGTTGAGTTCTTCATCCCCCTCCCCCTACCTCTCACTCAGCAGACAGGCAGATTTGATGCTGCGCCAGAAGTGGGCGGCCCGGCACTGACATGTCTTCAGCAAGGACTGCGTCTCAAGGGGGGCAGCAGTCCAGGTGTCCTTGACAGTGCTCCCCAGCCCCAGAGCATCCTTCACCACAAGCTGAAGCATGTCCACCAGGTGGACGATGCCATTGAGGTGCACATGCTTCAACTCTGCCAGCATGTTGGCACTGGCGTCCATGACCATGTAGCCATGGATGAAGTTGCCACCACCCACCCACTTCCTCAGGCTCCTCACAGGGTGTCTGTTGTGGGGAGGGGAACGGAAAGGAGTTTGTAAGCCGCTCTGAGACTCCCTTGGGTAGTGAAGGGCGGGGTATAAATCCAATCTCTTCTCTTCTTCTTCTCTTCTCTGTATCACACAGCGGCAATGTTTTGCACTGTGTGGTCTGCATCCCTCCCATGCTCATGGAGCAGAACTACTTTGTAGCCTGGTAGCAGGACTGTCCCCTCCTGGGGCCTGGGCTGTGCCCTGATCCTGCTGGCTACTCCAGAGGTCCGCCGTGAAGTGTGCACGGTTCTGCCTTGCACTCTGGAGAGCGGAGTCTTGACCATCGCCACCACAGCTGGCGAAAGGCTATGTCTTCACAAGGGAGAAGGGTTGGCCATCCACAGCAATAATGTCGCTGATGACGAGGCAAGTGTCTGCTTCCTGGGCCCTCCACCTAGCCCTTTTGACCTCTTGAAGGGTGGCCTGCCTTGATGTCCCACCCATGGCAGGGGCCTCCTGCTCCCTCTCCACTTCTCCCTGCTGAGAGAGAGAGGGCCTCTTCTTCCCACTGGCCGCGCGACGCTTTCCTCTGGTGGCAACATACTGGGGTGCACCCCTTGCAGGTGCCTGCAGAAGATGGAAGGGGACAAGTAGTGGGGTGGGTTTGCACCCCTCCAGAGAGGGATGTGGCACACCTGGCCCTCTGCCACACAGGGGTCACTGGGGAGGGTGTGGAAATGTCTCCAAACTATGGCCCCATAACTGGAGAATGTGGGAGGCACAGCAGCTTTCTGGCAGTAGGCTGGGAGGGGCCACGGAGGGGTGTACCTGAGGCGGGAGCAGCAATAGGGAGTTGGGATGTGGATGCTTTCCCCACACCCTCTGAATCATCTCCAAAGAGAGTTAGCAGCTGCTGGTGTCTGGGCAGTGCACACAACCTTTTCCCCTCTGTGGAGAGCCCCGGGGGAAGGAGGCTCTGAGACCCCTGGTGATGCCCTACTAGGGCTGGGCTCCAGTGTCCTGGCAGGATGGGTTTGGTGGTTGGTGGTGGGGGCCTATAGAATGGAGGGGGTGGGGGAATTCCCTCTGGCAGTAGGCTGGGAGGGGCCACGGAGGGGTGTACCTAAGGCGGGAGCAGCAATAGGGAGTTGGGATGTGGATGCTTTCCCCACACCCTCTGAATCATCTCCAAAGAGAGTTAGCAGCTGCTGGTGTCTGGGCAGTGCACACAACCTTTTCCCCTCTGTGGAGAGCCCCGGGGGAAGGAGGCTCTGAGACCCCTGGTGATGCCCTACTAGGGCTGGGCTCCAGTGTCCTGGCAGGATGGGTTTGGTGGTTGGTGGTGGGGGCCTATAGAATGGAGGGGGTGGGGGAATTCCCTCCCTCCGATGGGGGTGGGAGGGTGTAAATGTGGGAGAGCTTTTCTTGTGGGGGGGTCTGTACCTGGGACCCCAGAAATGTAATCTGCCCCCAACTTGGAGATATTGTAGAGGAGCCAGTCCTAACATCTGCTGTGGAAGGAACCCTGGAGGCACGACTATTATTTAGGAACATACTTGAAATAGTTCCTGTGCCTTATTTCAGTGTATGAACACACATCAGCACCATCTATGAACACTTGGGTTGGGCAAGAAACTGTAACCAGTCTTTCTTTATTATGCAGGACAGTTTGCATCACTAATCACTTTAAATGGAAAACTCTGATGTCCACTCTGGTCTGGTGGGGGCTGGGCTGCCCTCCAGGCTGTCTGAAGTCTCCTGTCCTGTCTGCCTTCCTGTCCTTCCAAATCTGCCTTTGGAGAATTGTGGGTGTTTCTTTTCCCCTGCAGAACAGAAGAATTTGTCATGGGGTGTTTCAGCCCTGGGGGGGTGGGCCTGTGAGGGTTGTGGGCAGGCTTCCCTTGCTTGTCTGGTGTGACTAGGGTGCCCACCAAGCTGCCGTGGTGTTACTTTGGGGATCCCCTGTCAGAACTCAGGGTTATGTCTGCCTTTCTGTCATTCAGAACTTGCTTTTGGAGACTTGGGGGGGGGGGCGGTGCGCATAGGGTTGATCCTTGCCTTGCTTTTTTGGTGGTGGGGGGGTCTCCCCAGGTGAATTTTCCCTGTGAGTTTGGTGTCACTGGCTTGTTCCTGAGCCGTTCTATAGACTCCTGACTTTTCCAGATAGAGCACTGGGGAGACCTTGGGGGGTGGTCTGTAACTGGGACCCCAGAAATGTAATCCGCCCCCAACCTGGAGAGATTGTAGATGAATGGACAGCTGGGTGAGGTTCCCTCTGTGTTTAGAGTGTGTAGCTTGCAGGAGGTCCAGTCTGTACACTTTTGAGCCTGTGCCTGACATTTCCCCAAAAAGCACTTTCCTGGCTTGACCGTAGTCCTGTTGGACTTGCAGTGCCACAGTGGCACTGATTCTGCTGGGCACATTGCACTGGTTCTTCTGGGCTTGAAAAAATGCCCCCCACCTTCAGTTTCTACTGTAGAGATTCTCTGCGACTTTGATTCTGTTCTGTTGGGCTTCTATTGCCTTTGCTTTTTTGCTGTTTTTCCCCTGCATTGGAAACAATGGAGGATGGGGGCACCTTCTTTGAGGGCCGTAACTCAGTCCCAGTAAATCCAATCCTCACCAAACTTGGAGGTTAGGTATAGGAAAGTCAGTCAGAGATCCACTGCAAGTGTGGTGTCTCTAGCTTGCACAGGAGCTGCTCTATATGCTCTTGAACCTCCTGAACCTGTACCTGTCATTTCCCCAGAAAGCACTTTCCTGGGGACACCTTCCTTAGGGAGCTGTAACTCAGAACTCCTAAGTCCAATCCTCACCAAACTTGTAGGGCAGGTAGAGTCATCCAGAGATCCCCTGAAAATTTGATGTCTCTAGCATGCCGGGGGGCATTCGACCATGTCACAAACCTCGTGAACTGAACCTGTTTGTCTAGCATCAAAAAGTTTGTGGCAGTCCGTGGTTCACGAACTGTGTATGCCACAAACTGATACAAACAGCATTTTCCCAGTTTGTGCCCATCCTCAGTTGCACATGTAGGAGAATCTGGATTGTGGCCTCACTTTGATAATAAAAAGAACACTGAATTCTAATGTGTATCTTATACTAAATATTGCTCTCACGTGGAACAAGAAAATCTCAGACAACCTTAAGAAGGGAGACTCTTGACTGAGTTGATTCTGGACAACGTATTGTATGTATCCTGTTCCTTGCTACAAAGAGTTAAGGGTGTCATATATGATTTCTTCTCCATTGTATTATCGCAATAACTCTGTGAAGTAGGTTAGATTGAGAGGTTATGACTGACCCATGTGATCCAGTGATTTTGGGATTTGAACCCAAGTCTCCTCGCTCCGTCCAGCACTTTGGCCTCTGCACCACACTGGCGCTGTTATTTGCTGTTCTGCCTAACAGCAGCTCAGCAGTCTACTTGCTTGAACAATGTGATATGGGAGCAGTCAGTCGAGGCGAGATCATCTGTTTCTTTTTGAGAGAGAGGGAAGCAGCAGACTTCCCATTTCGCAAAAGAGGAGCTGCACTCTTAGATGAGTTTGTGGCTCTGATGTCACTCCGCTCGTGTGGGGATTTTTTTTGTGCATGCAGATCCTTCTTTGATCATTGGAACCACCTTTGCAAGAAGACTTTGATCACTACTTCATTTGCTGAGGAGTGTGGCCAATATTTGGAACCCGCGGGTGCATATGTATGCTTTGTACTCAAAGACTGCAGCTAGCTGAATGGGTTTTGCAGCAGTTTTTCTCCTGTTTCTCATAGGTTTTCCTGCTGGCTGGTCGGAAACGCAAAAAGAGCAAGACCTCTAATTACTTGATTTCTGTTGATCCAACTGACCTGACTCGGGATGGAGGGAACTTCATTGGAAAACTGAGGTTAGAGCTGCCATATCAAAATGATTAAAATCCAGGACACTCCTTGGCAAAGCCATCAAATAATACGAGGCACCCCTTTTAATGCCAGGTGGTCAACCTGCCAGTTGGATGTCTGGGAAAGACCTGTGACTGCTTCCCATTTTGGTACCTATTGTGGGACTCAGGGCACATTCCAAAAGTGGGGAATAAAGGAATGACTTAAGCATCTTTAGCATTGCAGCATCTGGAGTCTCTGGACTATGGAAGCCTACAGGACAGCTCTTGCAACAGAGCTTCAGGCTTCGGCTTCCTTCAACTGCTCCACAGCGCCACCAGCTGGTATTTCCTTGCATTCCTTGCTTGGCAAATGCACAAGTCACAGCAGGGATAACAGCTTGGTGACTTTTAGTTTGTCAGATCCCTGTGAGTGAAGACAGATACAAAGGCTTGAGCAGTGAGCCTGCTGTGTATTCACTCCTTGCTGGACAGACAGACAAACTTTACAAAATTGAGCCCAACCAGTTCTGTTTCCTGGAGGGATTGGTTGTGCAAAATGTTGATTGGCTATCCCTTATGGCACTCAGGAAGCAACATCCCCATCCCTGCAAGACATGCTTCAAGTTAAAAAAACAACAAATTACTTTAAAAAACAAAGGTGCTGAATACATGCCTCAGTGGATAAAAATGCCAGAAAAGAGGTGTTTTGTTTTTTTAAAGTACCCATAGGTACACTTTTATTAATTTTTCTTTTATAATCTACAACAAACAAATCTACACACTACAAACAGACACTCTACTACACATAACATGTATGCCAAGAGTACAGTTACATTATATGCTTATATCCTATTACTTAATTAATAGAAACGCTCTATCACTTTCCATTCTTCTGTCTTCTGTGTTCTCAAGTCCATTGTGCCATAATTGCCTAATCTTCTATTATATTTACATTATACCAATCATAAAACTTTTTCCATGTTTTTTGAAATGTCCACTCTTTGCTTAATCTCATTTCTAAAGTCAGTTTATCATTTTCTGCTGTTTCAAAAAGTTTATTCACAAACTCCTGTTTCGTTGGTATCACCATAGTTTTCCAATATTTGGCATATAAAATTCTTGCAGCTGTCATCATATAAACAGTCAAATACCTATTCTCTTTTTCATAATCATTTGGAAATATATTCAACAGCAAGACCTTATTTTGCTTAGCCAGTCTATCAGGTGTAATATACCATCTATAAAACATCTTATACATATTCTCTTTATATGTTATAGCATTAGTCATTTTAATATTTTTCTCCCAAATCTGCTCCCAATCTTCCAGATTTATAGTATGCCCTAAATTCTGAGCCCATACAATCATATTATTCTTCACAATTTCCTCTACCATTGTATCATCCAACAAAATTTTATATATTTTCTTTATCATTTTACTATCTGCTGTTAACATAACATTTTCCAGTTCGGTTATTTTACAATTAAATCCCACTTTTTTGTCCTTCAAATATATTGATTCCAGCTGTGCTTTTTGCCACCAGGACA
>NW_015166430.1:894282-894744 GCF_001447785.1 Gekko japonicus | reverse complement strand
CATCCAAGTAACAAATCATGTCCTTCGATTTGCAACAATCTTGTATCTTCGAGAGTGACCCACTCTCTAATCCAAACTAGAGCCGCCGCTCTATAATATAAAAGCCAATTTGGGACTCCAAATCCACCTCGCCCTTTCACGTCCTGCAACATTTTTAATTTTAACCTTATTCTCGCCTTCTTTCCTTGCCAGATGAACTTAGTTGTCAATTTGTCCAATTCTCTGAATAACGCTTGGTTCTGCAATATGGGTATAGTTTGAAATAAAAACATCCATCTTGGTAATATATTTTTTTTGCTGCCATCCTACCCATCAAGGACATTTGTAAATTTTTCCACTTCTCCAAGTCCTGTTTAGTATTTTTTAACAACACTTTATAGTTTTCTTCGTATAAATCACTGCATTTATTTGTAACTATAATTCCTAGGTATCTTGTCTTCTTCACTATCTGGCATCTTGTTA
>NW_015166430.1:872629-891438 GCF_001447785.1 Gekko japonicus | reverse complement strand
GGCCCTTCAGGATGAACCACCCAAGTAGGTGGTTCTTTTTTGGTGCGGGTTTTGGCCGGGAGGGGCGGATTGGGAATGGGTGCAGCACGATTCCCAGATGTTGCTGTGGGATCGCGCCCGTTTGCTGCGGCCCCGATCCGTCCCTCTCCCGGTCCAAAACCTCTCATGCGAACAGGGCCTTATAAAAAACAAAGGTGCTGAATACATGCTTCAGTGGATAAAAATGCCAGAAAAGAGGTTTGTTTGTTTTTTAAATGCAGGAGCCTACTAGCAAAAATCTGTCAGAGTCAGATATAAGGAGCAAGGCAAATCAGTGCTCACCCCACAGCAGAGAACTGTGACCTGTCCTTCACTTTGTCATAATGAAGGGACTTCCTGGTGTTGCCTGGAATAAAGGAGGACATGGCCACCAATTCCTATGATGCATCATACTTATGTTTAAGGGGATATCTGGCATGCTACATGAATTATTACAGCCTGGTCTTTTAAAAAATAGACATCTGTTAAATAAGTGGGTATTTTGTTTACCCCACTGATAGTTCTAACCACCATCAACAAACTTTCGATTCCCAGTTCTAATCATAGAGGCAAGGCACGGACCCATAGCATCATTCTCTAGCTGCTGGGACTTGTCCCTGAGAGCCAGCTAGGGCTCCAGAGGTCTCTTTTGGCACAGAATGGAAAAAGGAAGTGACACCAGTCCCTGAGATTGGCAAGCAGTATGAGACAAGCAGATTGGGCAAGACTGTCCTTTCCCCCATAACCTCTTGTCTGCAGTGCTTGCAGTGTTGCCTCCACACCACTCCTGGCCACAGGGAAGCATGCTCTGGGTCTGCATCTTGATGTGGCTAGCTGCCCGTGGCTGCGCCCTGAGAGCTAGTGGAGAGGAGTCACCAAACAGTTGTTTGTAATTGGCTTCCTAGTCAGCTATCTTAGCACAGGCACCAAGCACCAGCAGACTGAATATCCTGGACCTTGTCTATCTCATCCCAAAATGCTTCTTACGTATTAGGAACGTGGTACACTGGCCAAACCCTTCTGTGCTGTTTCTGCTGTGGGGAAAAGACAGTCACTGTGGTGCATGATTTATTCTTTTAGAAGTACTGTACTGCATTTCTTTTCTTTTTTTGTAGAGAGCTGGTCCTTCTGTTCCTTCCTAGAGGCTGGATGACTGTGGTGGAGGGGGGTGCATTCATTCATGAGATCACTTATTGATGACCAGTTCTATACCTGGGAGGCCCTTTAAAAGGAAGTGCCAAGAAGTCTTCATGCAAATACACACATACCTCCTTGCACAATATAAGAGTACATGGGTTAGGTGTGTGGTCTGTTTCCCAGCTTGAAACAGTCCTGGCTGTGGGGACTACTGGGGCTGTTGAGGAGGCCCATGTGTGTCCCAGGGAATGTATGAGTTCCCCCAAATAGTGCCCTCTGGGACTGGAGAGGAGACTTGAAACCCTTTATCTACCTGTACTGTGGTACTCATCCTAATTGGGCACCACACAAATTGGAAATTGAGGAAAACCTGCAACTCATGTGTGATTGTATCTGACACAAGGCTGGGACCCGATACCTAACCTGTATACTCTGCATTATTCTCTGCAATGTGCACCTGCTCTAACACCTCCTACTCTGCCCATAAACATTTATTCTGATATATATCTGCTTGCAGTACCAGGTGTAATAGCATGATGAGAGGCTTTAAAAACCTGGCTGAATATATGATCCTCAAGGAAGTTAATCAAATCCTTCAGGAATATGACAAATTGGTAACGTACACATGTGGCCAGATGTTTCAGTCACCTCTCTCCAGCCCTCAGAGCCTTCCTGCCTTTGCTGCTCTGGCTATAGCTCCTCCTTCAGGGTGTGGAAGTGATAACTAAAAATACCCTCTGTCCAGAAACAGGTGGCCAAGCTTAAACTCAGCAGCTGGGTATTCGTGATCTTGGGGGTTTCTGCCTCTGTGCGGAATGATAGTGAGACCTTGACAGCTCCCTTCCCTCAGCAGCACTTAAGGGAGGAGTCCTTAGCTTAAAATGAGTCTAGGCACTTGGGGGGAGCGCCTGGCTGCATCCTGTGCAGATATGTGTCAAATGATAAGTGATTTTTCGGAGTCCCAATTAAGTGATTATTCTGATCTGTTTTGTGATATGGTTTAGATGGCCAGAATCAGATCATCCTGTTATCAGATGTGGTCTGAGGACTGTCCCCATGGTACAAGGAGGACCAAAGTGGCATGGCTGCTATCCCAAGGCTGGGCTTCGAGAAACACCGCAGATATCCTGAGTGACCCTTCCATGCCCCCTTTATTCCGCCCCCCTCTTTCCCCCACCACCACTCACACAGGCAAACCTACATGAGCATTAAGTGTAATGACAGAATGGAATGGTGCTTATTAAAACAGACAATTGGGGAACTATGCAGATGTCATCTTTTTCTGTCCCCCATGATTTCTGTCCATTTGGGTTTTGTTTTGTTTTTAGATCCAATTTGATGGGCACAAGGTTTACGGTGTTTGATAACGGTGTAAATCCTGACAGAGCAAACTCTGATTGGTCAAACGTGCGCCAGGAGCTTGCAGCAGTTATTTATGTAAGTGACCAACCTGTGAATTTCTTTTCTCCAGCTGCAGTCTGAGCAGCCCCCTTGCAGCCACTAGACTTGTCTGTCTGCCTCCCACATTTTTATTCTGCTCTTCCTCCAAAGAGCTCAGAGTGATGTACATGGTGATCATCACCTCCATTCTACCATGACATCCCTTTGAGGTAGATTAGGCCGAGAATGACTGACCCAGGTCACCCAGTGTATTTCAGGATGATGCATGCAACCAGCTTACACATTACAGAGTGCACAGGTTAGGTCCAGGTCCCCACTGTGTCTTGTGTAACGGGAATTGTGGGTTCTCCTCTTAGTTGCTGCATGTGCAGTGCCTGATTCAGATCATGAATATGGTGCGTGTGAAGAAGGGGCTTCAGCCTTCTCCCATACCCTGCATGATTCTCCCAACCTGAAATGGGCCCTTGTGGGGTGCTGTTGGGCCACATGTACACTGATGGGTTTCCCAACAGGCTCAGAATCATTTCAGGTCCAGAAATGGTTGTGTGGGTGGGAATGGGTGGGTGGGAATGGGTGAAGCCCATTCTCTCCGTGAGCTGCAGTCACAATCTGAATCAGGCACCACATGCTCAGGAACTGAGGTGAACGCGACTCAAGTCTGACTCTTACACAAGGGATAGGATGGGGATCCCCAATCTAGCCTTTGTGCTCTGTAATGTGTAAACTAGCACCTAGAGGGGATTTAAAAAAAACCCAATGTTATTATTTTCAATAACAATAGCAACAGCGTGTAATACTAACAATAAAAAGAGGGGACTTGAACTCAGGTCTTCCCAGTATACCACACTGGCTTTCTATTTTTGTAACTCGTGGGTATATCTGTACCACAGGAATTTTGAGCACTTTCAGCACATTGTAAAAACTGTTCCCTGAATGGAACAAGGCCATAAGGTCCATCCAGATGGTCAGTCAGAGCATACTCTGAATCACAGGCAATACACAGTGGCCACTCTACAGGGTGTAACCTTGGGGAGGGGGGCAACCATGCCTGCTATCTTTTTTCTAAGTCAGAGGAGAAATGCACTTCTGTTGACAAAGGAGAATCCAGACTTTCAAGAGGCATGCTTTGTGTTATTGTTCTTACGGCTTTATTATGACATCTGTGTAGAATTTGTACATTCCTTTATTTTATAAATACATATTTTATTTATAGCTGAGGCGTCCAAAAAGATTGACTAAAAGATAAAGCAAAAAACCCCCCAACTATAAATATCACAAAAATACAATTAGTTTAATCAAACAGCAAAACTATTTGTTCTATAAAATATCTGTTGGCACTCTGCGCAACAACATTCTATCTGAAGAGCCAGATCTTAATCAATCTCCTTAATTTCAATGAGGAATGAGCTTGACAAGCCTTTCTAGATGGTAATTTCTGCAACAGCAAGGAGCCCCTGTTTCCTGTGACCATTTATCATATATCCATAGTCAAGGACATTATAAGCAGGACCTCTGCAAAAGATTTTAAAACACGTGTAAATATTACGAGGTGGTGGTTATTCTTGCCTTTGAAATGTGCCCAGAAACTGGAAGCCAGTGTAATCCTTTGAGAATTGGTATTATATATTCTTTGCAACCCTTTCTAGCAGGCTACCTGGTCACCATAGTCTGGAGAAGCTGAAGTTTCCAAATATTTATCAAAAGCAGTCACAGTCATATCTTATTATTTTAAACACAGAACTTTTCCAAGCCTGCATACTTCTTTAGCATCAGTACAATGAAGTGTAGTGCCCAGGGCTTTTTTGTAGAAAAAGCTCAGCAGAAACTCATTAGCATAATAGGCCACACCCAACAGCAGAAACCTATTCCTGTGCGTTCCTGCCCAAAAATAGCCCTGGTAGTGCCCCAACTGTTATGCACCCTTTGAAATTAAAAGCAAAACAAAACATGAATCTGTATCTGCAGATAGGTGAAGTGAAGGTTAGAGCTGAAGGAAGTGTTGCCTTACACCCTTATCCCCTTCACACTGACCTGGATTTTCCCATGTTTATGATGAGGTAGACTCCCCCTTCTAGAAGCCATGTGGATTACCTCCATATGCATGGGTAGTGCCTCTTATATTATCATGTCCTGTTCAAGACCTGCTCTGTTCTTTAGGCAAAAAGGTAAGAACATAGAGATATGAGCTGTCTGTGCCTGCAGGTCACAGGACACGGAGAAAAAAGGTCATCATCATCATTAATATTAATTAAATAATCTGGTCATCATTATCATCAGCATTATATCATCACCGCTGATGCACATGGTGTTTTACAGTGCAAAAGATCACTGCCTTGAGGAGCCTTAAAACTGTAAGGACAGAAGTGCAGGCAGAGACAGAGAAGGGAGGGGATGTGTATTCATTCCAGTTACACATTCTTAGGCTTACTTTTAAAAGGGTATGAGAGGGGTTGTACCAAAGACTCCATGGGAAAAGTCTGTTTTGAGAAGAAAATTGAAGGAAGTGAGAGGGGCAATCCAAGAAGCAACTCATGGCTACAAGGGAAAAGATGGAGTGGTTTGAGAGAAAATAATACTTTGGGACAGCTGAGGGCGGTGGAGCTGGAGGACTGAAGGGAGGAATAGAGGAGCAGAAAAATGGAGGGGGGGCTACACCGACAGAACAATGAGATGGGTGAAAGATTTAGCTGCAGTGCAGAATCATTATTGTTTAATTGGTGAGAGGCTGAGTATTGGGTTCACAGCTGCTGTGTAGGGATGGGCACAAACTGGCTCACGAACTAAAGTTCATGAAAGGTCAGCCCACATTACCTTCCTATGAACTTTGAAGCTGTTCCTGGAGGTTCCTTGGGGTTCCTTCATGAGTGGATACATTTCCCAACAGACTATCTCAGCTCAATCAATCAAGTTGTTTACCACACTTCAAAGCAAAAGGGAGATGGAAGTTTCCCTGTGAGTTTGGTGTCAACTGGCTTGTTTCTGAGCCGTTCCATAGAATCCTGTAATGGAAGCAATGCAAGCAAAAGAGGATTAATGTCAAACCACAGAATCCCTGTAGTACAAACTGATGGGGGGGGTATTTTTCAAGCACAGTACAGCCAGCTCAGTGTACAGAACACCCATCAGATTCCAGTACCACTCTGGCAATGGAAGCTTAAAATAACCAATTGATCATCAAACTATAGTTTGTCCCAAGAAATCCAAGTGTGTTTGTGTGTGTGTGTGGGGGGGATTTTGCAAGTCCAGCATAATCAGTTCAGTGTACAGAATGCCCAGCAAAATCTAGTACCACCATGGCAATGCAAACTTAAAAGGACTGATCGATCTCAAAGCAATGTCACAAAAAATCCAAGTGAGGGGGGGGGGTATTTTGCAAGCACTGTGCAAGAAAATGGGAACACAAAGGAACACCAGCAAAAGGGGGGGACCATTTTGAAACTGACAAGAGTCATCTGAAACTTACAAGAGCAGCAGAGAAAGGGGGGGAGAACCCACCTGTCATTTTCCCCAGAAAGCAGTTTCCTGGGGGCACCTTCTTTGGGGGCTGTAACTCGGATCCCGTAAATCTAATTGTCACCAAACTTGGAGGGCAGGTAGAGGAGAGTTAGCCAGAGATCCCCTGTGAGTTTTGTGTCTCTAACATACCGGGGGGGGGAGAGGTGTTCTACTGGGTCATGAACCTCATGAATTGAACCAGTTCGTTTGATTCCTAAATGTTCATGATGGTCCATGGTTCACAAACTGGGCACACCATGAACCGAACCACATTTTCCTGGTTTGTGCCCTTCCCTACTGCTGTTGGATGGAATAGCTGCTTCAAACTATTAAGAATCAGTTTGTGCTTGGGATATTGATACACAAGTTCTTGATTATTTGGGGGGGGTTTCTGTTTCAGGAAACAAATGTATTGGGATTCAAGGGACCTCGAAAAATGACTGTGGTCATCCCTGGAATGAATTCAGACAATGAAAGGGTTCCAATCCGACCCCGAAATGTAAGTCACTGACAGTGTCTTTACTAAAGATACAGGTTCATTTTGAGTAACTTCAGTGTATGATGCTGCATATTGGCAAAGCACACAATAATAAATGGCAAATGTGAGAAGACCTCAGAATGACATGGGATCAATCAAACTCATGCTTTACCCTACACCTCCAGAGTGAGTTCCTAATTTAAAGAGGAAGATCATACACAGAAGCCAAGAGAAATGGAGAACATGCTCCCAAGGTCCAGCCTTACCAATGGGCTCAGCCACTAGCAATTGTGAAGTGTGAAAAGGGAGAGCAGTTCCTGATCAAATGAGACAGAGCTTCTGTGGAACAATGGCAAGGTAGCCAACTTTTCCAGTCTCAGCACTCTTGTGTTGCAAGGATATAATAGAATTCACATGACAGGAAGAAAGGAGCAGAGTTATGACTTCACTTCTGTCAAGGCTAGGACCATAGGTAGCAGACCAAAAGGGACATAAAACAAAGTAAGGATGGACATGAACCAGCTGACAAACTAAAGTTCATCATGAATTTTGGCTGGTTTGTGATTTGTGAAGCAGTGTTCATGAACTGAAGAACCCACGAACTTTCACAAATTTTAATACAGTTCATGGCAGTTTGTGAAAAGCAGAATGCAGGCGTTTAAGCCCCTGCTTTCTGCTGTTCACGAAAAACAGCTGGCTCAACTATTTGGTTTAAATGGCTCCAATCCTGGGGCTGGCTGCTCAAGGGAGCCCCTTTAAACAACTGAGCCATGTGGAACAAGCTGCCCCGTGGCTCAGCTGTTTAGATCAGAAACAGCTGAGCCACAGGGGCAGGCTGCTCCCACAGCTCAGCTGTTTGGAGCCAGAAACAACTGAGCTGCAGGAGCAGGCTGCCCCGGCGGCTCAGCTGTTTTGGGTATGAACCTCATAAACCTGGTTTGGTTCATATGTGAGCCGACTGGGTTTGTGGGGTTCATGA
Organism: Gekko japonicus; assembly: GCF_001447785.1. Lineage (NCBI taxonomy): Eukaryota > Metazoa > Chordata > Lepidosauria > Squamata > Gekkonidae > Gekko > Gekko japonicus. Next base: position 883,930 of record NW_015166430.1, on the reverse strand, counting down.
TTCACCCATGAGCCACAAACCAAACCACATTTTTGGGGTTTGTGCCCATCTGTAACCAGGAATTGTACTGTAGATGGGGGACAAAAAAAAAGATCAGAGCCATGGAGGAATCCTCTCTGCCTCTGTGACCTCGCCTGCTGCTCCTTTGCTTGCTTGACTATAGAGATAGGAGGCATGGCACCCTTGCTTTCTATGCATATGCACTAAAATAGGATCTTCCAACAGGCAGCAAAAAAAAATGCTGATTTTACAGGGATTTGCCACCTAGCATATGGGACTGAAGATCTGCCTGAGGATTCTGACCCATGGGTTGAAAACCTCTGGGCTATTGCATTAGTCTTAGATATCAGAGACCCAAGTTTGAATCCCCATTTAATTTCCTCCCGATGGTATGAACCAGTGTGGAAATACTGATCATCCTAGCAGTTCCTTGTTTAAGTTCCCTTATGCAGGGAAGTGTGGTTGATCATGGCCTAGTCTTGAGTTTTTCCTTTGGTGGTTCCCATACTGTGGAAGAGCCTTAATGAGACTGTGAGAAATGCACACACCTCCATGGCCTTCAGGAAACTCTGTAAAACCAAATTGTCCAGGAGGGCATTTGAGTGAGGATAGTGGTAAAGTATAGTTGCCACCTTGGATTTTATCATGGGAGAAAAGTGGCCTAAAAGTAGTAGGTAGACAGGCAGACAAGAAGGAAAGGGAAAGGAAAGGAACCACCCTTAGGTTATTCTGAGGATAAAAATGAGAGCCTTCTGTAAATGGCCCTGAGGAAGAGTGGGATACAGATATAATAGATTGTTGAAGATTTCACCTGTCCCCTACATATTTTACAGGAAACATCGAACAGACCGGAGTCTCTGGGGTATAGGCTAAGAATTGTCTTTCACAGGTCCCCAGATTCCTCCAAAGCAGACTAAACTTGCAATGTTCCCTCTAAGCTGTGGAGTCTTGTGAGAAAAATTCTACTTTGTGAGCTCCTGGCATTAAAGTTGTGAGCGAGCGATTTGGCTTCTGCATAAATCAGATTGCTTTGGAGCCATTCTTCCTGAGCTAAGACAAAAATGTGTGAGCTGGAGGCTAAAAATTTGTGAGCTAGCTCACACCAACTCAGCTTAGAGGGAACTATGCTTGCAAGTACATGCATACTTAATATTTTGGTATTCAAGTGGCTCAAGGGGTTAAGACGCTGAACTGCAGGCTGTGGAAGGTCGGTAGTTCAGCAGTTATAGACCCGAGTGTGCCGCATGACAGAGTGAGCTCCTGTCTCTAGTTCCAGCTCCTGCCAACCTAGCAGTTCGAAAGCAAGAAATTGCAAGTAGATAAATAGGTACCACTTCAGTGGGAAGATAACAGCATTCCTTGCACCTTGGTGTTTAGTCATGCCGGTCACATGACCACGGAAACGTCTTCAGACAGCGCTGGCTCTTCGGCTTTGAAACGGAGATGAGCACCGCAACCCTAGAGTCGGATTCGACTGGCTTTTGAGCTAGGGAACATATACCTTTACCTTTTTATCTTAATATTAATACTGCACACATTGTGCAAACTGGCCCTCTTGCCCTTACGAGAATCAAGACTAAGATGCATGGCAGGCAAGGCGGGATATAAATCTAAAATAATAAATAAAATTTATACCTCTTGTGCAGGTTATGATGCAGAAAGAGTGGAGATCTTACCATAGCTGAACCTAGTATTAGGGTTGGTGGTATTTCTTGGACTTAATGGCACCCAAACTGCCAGGCTAGCCATTACTGTACTCCTCGCTTATACTGCTGATAGGGAGATACACCCATGAACAGAAATGGTAGGATTCCTGGAGGCAGTTAATTAGATTCAAGTCCAGTAACACCTTAGAGGCCAACAAGATTTTGGGAATCAAAGTTCCCTTTGTCAGATATCTGAGAGAGGTAGCTTTGACTCTCGAAAGCTTTGTGAGTCTCTAAGGTGTAACTGGACCCATATCCAGCTGTTCTACTGCAGACCAACATGGCTGCCCTCTGAAACTGTCTTTATGGATAACTAGGGAGCAAAGCCCATTGTGGATGGAGACAATGGGCCCCTAGACAGGTAGGGTGGGTGAGTGGGTGGGTGGGGAAAGAAAGCTGGGGAAAGAAAGGAAGAGAGATAGAGAGGAAGGAAGAAGGGGGGGAGGCAGGAGGGGCCGCAGAAGATCCTCCCGTCCATCCGGCTTCCCAGGTGGGCAACGGTGTAGACTTTCCAATTTCCCGGGGGGGGCTGGCAGGTGGGGAAGAGAAGCGGCGCGGGGGGGGGCGTAAGAAAGCCTCCTCCGTCTGTCTGGGTGGGTGCGGGAGGGAAATCGGGCTGTGGCATGGGGCGCATTGCCAGCGCGCCCTCAGACACAGCGCTCGCCTCCCGCCTCCCAGCCCATGGCAGGGCAGTAGCCTTGAGCGGCAGCTGGGCAACACGGCCAATGGCAGCTGGGGAAGCTCCTGACAGACAGCGCAAGCTTCCAAAGACGGTGTGGTGTGCATTTTCTCTCCGCTGCGTGAAGCTGCGTCTGAGGTGGGACGTAGGCGACATGGCCAATGGAAGCCGGGGAAGCTTTTGACGGACAGTTCAGCCGTCGAAACACTGTTGGTGTGCATTTTCTCTCCTCTGCGTGACTCTGCGTCTTATTCAATTATATATAAGGGAGAGATTAGCTTCAAGTTCAGTAGCATCTTAGAGACCAACAAAGAGTTTCAGGGTATGAGCTTTCTAGAGCCAAAGCTCTGTCAGACACAAGACTTTATGGGGACAGTTATTGTCTTTCTTTCTTGAGCACCTCACTCTGATGTTTTTCCCACTTTTCCCCAGGATAATGATGGGCTACTCCTGAGATGGCAAAACAAGACAATGGAAAACTTAATTGAACTGCACAACAAATCTCCAGCGTGGAATGATGAGACCCAGTCCTATGTGCTGAACTTCCATGGCAGGGTGACCCACGCCTCTGTCAAGAATTTCCAGATTGTGCACAGCAATGACCGTAAGTTCCTTAGAATGGGTGGCCCTTGAGAGTGAGTGGCTATTCTCTGGTGTACCCACATGGCTCTAATTTAGGGTGTCCAAGAGGGGTGGATGAAGACTCTTTGCAGCTCTACTCAAAGCAGTGCAGCATAGACGGTGGACAAGGACATCCCTAAACAAACACAGCTGGGAACACTCTGGGGTGCCACAGGGAATCCTGTAGCATGTGCTCCATTCAAACAGAGAGCCAGCAAAGCAGAAGGACAACTTGGACTGGTACCTTCCTTCTGGCATGGTGAGCAGCTCTTGGATTGGGCTGTGCCAGTGGCAATCTACAGTTGAATTTACCCTGGAAGTGAGGCACATCCAGTCCTCAAAGGGATTTTCCTTTCAGTTCACCAAATTGGCTTTCCCGTGTGGCAGGTTTCAGAGAAGGTTCCAAGGTTCCCATTTTTTGTGTGCCTGCAATTGCTATCCTAGATGTGTCCTTAATAAAGATGAGCTCCTGCAGAGAACTGGCAGGAGAGGAGACTTTTCTTCTTACTTCATGGGTAAGCATGTCTATTGTCTACACTGCCACCCATACTGGTCTTCTTCCTTCAGCTGAGAACTGACATGGTCAATGCAGTTTGCACTGCTAGCTTCCCACAGGGAGCAAGAGATTGTCCCAGGAAAAAGAGGTCCTTCCTTTTGCAGAGGTCTTTCCTCGGGTCTTAGTGATGCACAGCACCACACGAAGCACAGGATGCTGCTATTGGATATAGCCAGTATAAAAGTGGGGCTGCAGTCCTCCGAAACAGAGTGGCAGGTGTCTAACCAACCATGGACTTCACAGAGCAGCTTCCCCTCCTGCTGCCACCCGCTGAACCCTGAAAAATATTGTTCCGTGGGGAATCAGCAGTTTTTCAGGAACAAAGTGGGGGGCAAAGCAGGCGTCTGCATTGGGAAGGGGGAAATCTACATAACCTCTTCTGTAAGTGGAAATACTGTTCCGACAGAGGAACTGCATGGTTGGATACAGGCCACTGACTTATAAGTAAGTTGGCTTATTTTGTCAGCCACTTCAGGCAGGTTTGCTGGAGAGGAAGGACATTTTTTTTTCTAAATAAACAAGTTCAATTGAAGGTGGTGGTACATGTTTCAAAGTCAGAGGTTGGATCCTACAATTCCCTTCCACTAAATGAGGGGGTTTACTCTGGAAGAAGGAGTCTTTTCCTCCAAAACAAGGTTCTTCCTTCCTCTGAAAGAAGACTCTTCACTTCATAGAAAGGAGTTGTAGAATCCTACTCTACGAGGGATGGGTTCAAATGGCCATTGCTCTCCTGTGTTTATGCAATATTTAGAAGTATTTTATGCCCCCAGTGGTAACATGCACAGAAACGGAGTGCATGTTCCAAATTATAGATCAGTATATATTTAACAAACCACAGTACTTCTTTTTGCGATCTGTAAATGGTTATCATTGCATGGGAATGCACAGAATTTACAACAAAACCTCCCGAAGCAGCCAAGTTCTTTAGAGAATTTTAGAGGACAGCAAGGCATGACTGGGAGGGCAGCAGCCTCACATATTATGATGCTATTTGGTGAACCCTGAAGTTCTTCCGCTGTCATATGATAACGATCCAGTAGAGGGAGCAGGAGGGTAGTCAACAGATGACAAGGAGAGATTTGAGGTGATTTGCTGGGCACATTGGATCCTGAAAAGAGTCTGGAGTTTTTGTTTTGTTTCTTAGGATGGCAGCTCCTCCTAGGTGAGGCACTTGTACAATGTGAAGACTGCACATTTCTGCTTACTTCACTGGTTCCCAAAGTGGGCAATACCGCCCCCTCGGGGGCACTGGAACGATCCGGGTAGGCTGGAATGATCCAAGTGCAGATCCACAAATGGCATCTTTTTGTCCACTTCTTGAAGATAGATGTCCAGGGGGGCACTAAGTAATCTTTTTCTGAAAAGGGGGCGGCAGGCCAAATAAGTTTGGGAACCTCTGCGTCTATATAATATTAGGCTACATTCAAAATCTGTCAATATGTCAATATGTATCCTCCAGTTAAAAACATTTGCTCTGAATTTCCCATTGGGCAAGAATAACTTCCAGGGGGAAGGGGAAGAGAGAGCCAGGTGGCAATGACTGCACTGATGCTACTGGAGAGAGATACACACATACTGTTAGTCTTGTTTACCCAAATAAGATTCAGAGGGTTTTATCACAGAGTTGCTATCCTGAGATAACACAACCCCTGTCTACACAAACTAGGCATTCCAGGAAGTTTCAGCTACCCTCCGTTACTGTCAAACATTGGGTCATTCACACAGGTGACGGGAATTCCAGAGGGGTAGCTGTGTTAAGACTGTTGCAACAAAAATAAACAGCATTATTCTGGCACTTTAAATACAATCTTATTCCAGCATAATTTAGATCCTAGTCCAGAGTTATTGTTAGTCTTTAAAATGTCTGTTGTCGGCTGAAAGGGCTTATATGCAAGGGACTATGAACACCTTTCAGAGAGAGCAACTGTGCTGTCGTTTACTTGATCACTTGCATATACACATAAAGCTACCTTATACTGATGGAGACTCTTGGCCCATCAAGGTCAGTGTTATCTACTTAGACTGGCCTTCGCTCTCCAGAGTCTCAAACAGAAGTCTTTCACAACACCTATGACCTGATCCTTAACTGGAGATGCTGGGAATTGAACCTGGGACCTCCTGCATTGCCAAGTAGATGAGGTCACAGAGGCCCCAATTCTGCAAGGGAACACTGATTCTCTTGCAGTTCTCTCCGGCTTCTGATTAGTGCCTTGAATGGGCAACATCAGATGCCGAAGTTCATTTAAGAGGTTGTAAGCAGTGTTGAAGCACTAGGCAGAAAAAGTAAAATTAAGACTCACCTCTTCTTCCTCCTTCCAGAAAGCATATATCAGGGCCACATCTATCCCAAGACTCAAACTACATCATCCAATGAGCTCAGAAACACCCAGCATGCGTCCAGTTTGGCTTGTTTCTTGGGTCAAACTAAACATTACCGTGTCCTTGGGTCCAACCCATGGATGCCAACACCATGTTAATTTGGCCATTTAAAAAATGCTGAGAGCGGTGCTGCCGGACCAGATGATCCTGTGTCATCCCCCACCCCAGACACCTTTTTAAGTGCCAAAACAGCCCTGCAGAAGGGGAAACTAGATTGTCTAGTTCTGTCACACCATGGGCCTTATCAGGATCAGGCCCTCACACCATTTTTAAATAGCCGAATCCTTCTCTAAAATAGCAACAGTATCCATGGGTTGTACCTGTAGATGTTGTGACATTTAGTTTGGCACTTAGTGAGATCTCTTTAGAAATCAGATAGCATGAACTGACTGACTGAGAATCCGGGCTCAAGACCCTGGGCTGTGAGTTTTCACTGTGTTCATGTTGGTGATTGATATAACAACTCTAGTACTATCAGACAATAAAATATATGGAACGGACATCTTCCTCAAGAGTGCTGGACTGTGGGCACTGTGGAATCCACCTCAGCCCAGCGAACAGAAGCAGCAAAGCAGTTTTGCAGAGGCTGTCTGGTTGTCACCTGTCCAGCCCAATCAGGAGATGTTACTGTCTGGAGTGTAAGGTTACAGGACAGAAAGAACCTGCTAGGGGCCCCAGTTATTTTTACAGATTTCTTGTTACCCTCACTTGTAACAAAGGGAGTCACGGCCGGAACAGTAAGTCAGATAGAGTTCTAGAATGCCACAAATGCTTTGGTGAGGAATTCTGGTGAGGGGGCAGTTCTCTTGGGGGAGGCAGCACATATTGCTTCTTCTGCTCTGTCACCCAGCTGGAAAAAGAAATATTCTTACTTGATAGCTCTGTTGAGGAAACAGTAGTTCGTTGCTCAGCAGGTGGCTGGTCACCTCCTGAACTCTGCTACGGCTCTTTCCTTTCCCCTTCATGGCTTCCTCTCCTTAGCATTTGAATAGGAGGCTACTGAATAAAAATGCTTTGTTCAGCTTCATATTAGCAACACTGCTTTGACACTGGAAGAAGAGATACAATCCATATAGTCAAAACAGTTCACTCAAGACAAGACTGGAAACACTGGAAAGGTTCCTCAGGTGACAATATTACCTAAGCACCTTAGATCCAGCTCAGATGAGTAGAGGGAACTACTCCGTTTTCTGTTAAAGCCAGAAATGCAGCAGGGGGCTGATAAACACATGAAGCTGCTTTCTGCTAAATCAGACCACAGGCACATCTATTGTCTACTATGATTGGCAGAGGCTGGTTCTCCAGGGTCTCTTGCAGAAATATATCTTTCCTAAAGCCAGCTACCTGTGGATGCTAGGAATTAAATCAGGGACCTTCAACATGCAAAGCTCGTGCCCCACCACTGAGCTATGACACCTCCCCATAGATGTGGGAATAAAGGTAGTTTCTTTCAACTATTCTGTAACTCCCCCTCCTGAAAGCAGGTCATTGACATGGGTTGGCATCAGTAAGAATTCAAGTACATTTCCACAAGTTCTTTCTGGAAGACCACTAGCACTCTTTTAGTACAACCAACTTTTGTGAAGTCTGATTGATAGTATTTGGGCCCATGCTGGTTCACCGCTTGTATGCACCACACATGAGAGTTATTATGGAGCCCACAGCGGTGATGTAGTCTATGTTCAGGTAGGCAAAGAGCTTTTCCATGTTGCATTGTCCCTGCATTTAGGATGGTGATGCAGCTTTTCTTTCCCAAATGATTAGCGCTAAAGCAATTGATCAGGAGCAGAGTGACATTCCTGTGCAGAGGTAAACTTTGGTACCATAATCTAGTACTTTCCCTCCATTTGCCTGTGCTGAATTAGACAGAGAGAGAAGCAAAAGCTGTCATTACTGTTGCTCTTCCTATAGGATTAAAGCAGAACCTGTTCTTGATAATCTCCTGAACTGATAGTGTCTTATCCCTTTTCTTATAGTTGACTACATTGTCATGCAGTTTGGCCGGGTATCTGATGATGCTTTTACCATGGACTACAACTACCCACTTTGTGCAGTGCAAGCTTTTGCCATTGCCTTGTCTAGCTTTGATGGGAAGTTGGCCTGCGAATAGCACTCCTAGGATCCTGTAACACCCAGGGTGTACTTCATCGGGGGCAGCGTGGCAAGATTCCTTCTCTTTGGAATGGCTCCTGCAGACAACCATTGGCTTGATGATACAAGGCAACAGAGATGCTGTGGATCAGGAACAGCCTCACAAGTGTATTACTAAATGCTGGCAAAGCACAACTGGATATGGCTTCTGAAGAAATCCTGGCAGAATCAGTAAACATGAATCCTTATACACAGAGTACGGTTTAACTGGCTCTGTCATGTGCACATACATGTCTCTGGCACAGGCCCTTCTGTGAGAAATAATTATGAACCCCAGAAAACAGCTGCTCTAAGCTGTGGTGTCTTGGACCGTGACTCAGAAACTATAGCATTTGTGTTTTCTTTGTTAATTTACTCACTCCTAAGGGATCTGCAACCAGCTAATGGTCTCAGACTATCAAATAGTCACTTCCTGCATACATAACAGCTGAGGCTAGCATTGGTTTGATACTCTGAATCCCAGAAACATTTGTATTGCTTAGATTCATCGGGGTGGAGTGGGGGTGGGGGTATTTGGTAATTTACAATTTAAGTGAAAGGGAAGTTTTTTCCCCCCTCTACTGTTAATGAACAATAAATGAGCAACTGGTAGGAAAAGCTCCTATTGGTTGTCCCTTTAGAAATCATGGCCTGCCTAGCTCTGGAAGGCTGTCAATAAGTTGCTTTTTAGAGGTCTAATGAATTTAGAGGCGGATTTGCTGAACTGCAGGCTGTGGAAGGTCGGTAGTTCAGCAGTTCGAGACCCGAGTGTGCCGCATGACGGAGTGAGCTCCTGTATCTAGTTCCAGCTCCTGCCAACCTAGCAGTTCGAAAGCAAGAAATTGCAAGTAGATAAATAGGTACCGCTTCAATGGGAAGGTAACAGCGTTCCGTGCACCTTGGTGTTTAGTCATGCCATCCACATGACCACGGAAACGTCTTCGGACAGCGCTGGCTCTTCGGCTTGGAAACGGAGATGAGCACCGCAACCCTAGAGTCAGATTCGACTGGCTTTCGAGCAAGGGAACCTTTACCTTTACCTTGCTGCTCTTGATGACTTACTTTAAATACCAACAACTGATGCAGAAGGACGGTGCAAAGAAATACCTCCTATATTTATTACCCAGGAAGCCCCACATTTTACTGTCTGACTATAGAGCAGTAAGATGCAGATGATAATTTAGACAGTCGTTTTTTAGCTTATGGGAGTGACTTGATTTACAGAGAGTCGAACATGAATAGGACAACTACATGCAGACCAAGGTTTTCAGTGTATGTGTCATGTTTGTGGAGAGCTTTTCTGAACAGCGATTTCAGTTCCAAACCCACTCATTAACAAAATTACCTGATATTATCTTCCTCAGAGGATTCCCATCTGTTTTGTTTTTGAAAATCCATCTAGCCACTCTTTCACTTGCAGCTGCTGGATGACCTTGGGCAAGCCATAGTTCTGTCACAGCTGTTCTCTCAAGGACAGTTCTGGAAAGAGCTCTCTCAGCCCCGCCTACCTCACAGGGCATCTGTTGTGGGGAGGAGAAGGGAAAGGAGTTTGTAAGCCACTCTGAGACTCTGAGTGAAGGGCAGGGTATAAATCCAATCTCTTCTTCTTGTTGTTGCATTCAATGTTATCATATTGTTTTTATCAAACTTTAAGCAAAATATAGCCCAAGGTAGCCTGATCTCATTAGATCTTGGAAGCTAAGCAGGGTCAGCCCAGGGAAGTATTTGAATGGGAGACCTCCAAGGAACACCAGGGTCATGATGTGGAGGCAGACAATGGCAAACCACCTCTGAATGTCTCTTGCCTTGAAAACCCTACAGGGTTTGCCATACGTTAGCTGTGACTTGACAGCACTTTCCTCCACCAGAGGTCCTTGGCCAAGGGAAATTTACAACATGAAATTGGACAGGAGAAGGGGGAAAGAAGCAAGGATAATACAGGATGAATGACAGCAAATGCTGTTGCATTGATTTCATTTGGGGATGAGGACTGAGTAAGACAAAGGTTTGATGGAAGAGGCAGGGCTTGAGGAGGGAATAGAAGGATGAGAGAATTGCAGAGGTGCTGCAGTGGTGATATAAATGGCTGCCTTAAAGTACAAAGTGATGCCTGAAAAGGGACAGCCATCTCAAGCATCTTTCTCAGTTCTGAAAATAATTTCTGCACCCTTGGACTGTCAACCAGGCCTTATGTGAACCAAGGAATTTTTGTTTGGGGCTCAAGCTTGCCTTGTGCCCATACAGACGTTATTAACAGACATTTTTGTACTATAAGAACAAGATTTCAGGCATACTTGGAAGGGGGGAAGTGATAAAGTGCCTACATACGGACAGATTTCCATTGGGGTAACTGAAATTAGACCTTCTACTGACATACATTACCTAACCCCCCGCCCCTTTACAGCCATCCACATGAGTAGTAGCCATCATGTGGCAGAAAATCCTATCAACCATTTACTTATATCATCTTGCACACTTGTTAATCTTGCTCTACTTATTCCCCATTTTTAAAATTATTCTGCACATCCATTTTTTTTTTTTAAAAAAATAGGTTATTACCTGTGCTATGCCCTTAGGTTATATGGCAGATTAGAAATGTAAAGAATAACACCCAAATGGAAGAAAGTCACTATTAGTCCTCTTGTTGTACAAATCCATCAGCAATGATTAGGCTCTTCCATCCTTCACACTAAACGGGGTTAGATCGAGCCATTTCTTGGCTGAAGAAGGCCATCAAGAGAAGAAGGCATCAGGAGGAAGGCCGGGCTGTTTCAGGAAGTGCTTACTGACAGTGACTCAGAAGGTGTGGTGCTCTGAGGGTTGTTTCATAACACCTTGCGAGAGTATCGATGAGGTTCATGACACTTTTGCAGATGACATGGGAGGACCTGTCCTCATAGGAGTTCTTGTGATGGTTTTAATGTAGGAATAGGTGGGCTTAAATTTGGCTGGGGCATTGGGATTAAGAAACAAGAACTCCTCTTCCTTCTAGTTTTCAGTTGGACAGAACAAGAGCCTTCACTTCCTGTCCTGATGTCTTTATGTGGTGTGCCTGTGGGATGTTAGATGTCTTCCAAGTCATGATGAATCATACCAGTAGGTGTGGAAGGAAGGCTGGAAAATGTTTTGTACATGTGAGCTGTAATTAATTGTTATTCTTATTCTTATTAATTAGCAATGGGTTGGAGAAGACACCTAGCAGGCAGAGAGTAAAGTTTCTGGCCTCTTTC